>NW_026525576.1:0-83873 GCF_943737925.1 Anopheles nili | reverse complement strand
TTTTTTTAGTACATCCTCGATGTAAAAAAAATTTTTTTAGTACATCCTTGATATGAAAAAAATTTTTTTAGTACATCCTTGATCTAAAAAAAATTTTTTTAGTACATCCTCGATCAAAAAAAATTTTTTTAGTACATCCTCGATCTAAAAAAAATTTTTTAGTACATCCTTGATATGAAAAAATTTTTTTTAGTACATCCTCGATCTAAATAAATTTTTTTAGTACATCCTTGAGATTGAAAAATTTTTTTTAGTACATCCTCGATCTAAAAAAAATTTTTTTAGTACATCCTAGATCAAAAAAAATTTTTTTAGTACATCCTCGATCTAAAAAAAATTTTTTTAGTACATCCTTGATATGAAAAAATTTTTGTTTAGTACATCCTCGATCTAAAAAAATTTTTTTAGTACATCCTCGATCTAAAAAAATTTTTTTAGTACATCCTCGATCTAAAAAAAATTTGTTTAGTACATCCTCGATCTAAAAAAAATTTTTCTAGTACATCCTCGATCAAAAAAAATTTTTTTAGTACATCCTCGATCTAAAAAAAATTTTTTTAGTACATCCTTGACATGAAAAAATTTTTTTTAGTACATCCTCGATCTAAAAAAATTTTTTTAGTACATCCTCGATCTAAAAAAATTTTTTCAGTACATCCTCGATCAAAAAAAATTTTTTTAGTACATCCTTGATATGAAAAATTTTTTTTTAGTACATCCTCGATCTAAAACATTTTTTTAGTACATCCTTGATCAAAAAAATAAATTTTTTTAGTACATCCTAGATCAAAAAAAATTTTTTTAGTACATCCTTGATATGAAAAAATTTTTTTTAGTACATCCTCGATCTCAAAAAATTTTTTTAGTACATCCTCGATCTAAAAAAATTTTTTTTAGTACATCCTCGATCTAAAAAAATTTTTTTAGTACATCCTCGATCAAAAAAAATTTTTTTAGTACATCCTTGATCTAAAAAAAATTTTTTTAGTACATCCTTGATATGAAAAAATTTTTTTAGTACATCCTCGATCAAAAAAAATTTTTTTAGTACATCCTCGATCTAAAAAAAAATTTTTTAGTACATCCTTGATATGAAAAAATTTTTTTTAGTACATCCTCGATCTAAAAAAACTTTTTTAGCACATCCTCAATCTAGAAAAAATTTTTTTAGTACATCCTTGATATGAAAAAAATTTTTTAAGTACATCCTCGATCTAAAAAAATTTTTTAGTACATCCTCGATCTAAAAAAATTTTTTTAGTACATCCTCGATCAAAAAAAATTTTTTTAGTACATCCTCGATCTAAAAAAATTTTTTTAGTACATCCTTGATATGAAAAAAATTTTTTTAGTACTTCCTCGATCTAAAAACAATTTTTTTAGTACATCCTCGATCAAAAAAATAAATTTTTTTAGTACATCCTAGATCAAAAAAAATTTTTTTAGTACATCCTTGATATGAAAAAATTTTTTTTAGTACATCCTCGATCTAAAAAAATTTTTTTAGTACATCCTCGATCTAAAAAAAATTTTTTAGTACATCCTCGATCAAAAAAAATTTTTTTAGTACATCCTTGATATGAAAAATTTTTTTTTAGTACATCCTCGATCTAAAACATTTTTTTTGTACATCCTTGATCAAAAAAATAAATTTTTTTAGTACATCCTGGATCAAAAAAAATTTTTTTAGTACATCCTTGATATGAAAAAATTTTTTTTAGTACATCCTCGATCTCAAAAAATTTTTTTAGTACATCCTCGATCTAAAAAAATTTTTTTTAGTACATCCTCGATCTAAAAAAATTTTTTTAGTACATCCTCGATCAAAAAAAATTTTTTTAGTACATCCTTGATCTAAAAAAAATTTTTTTAGTACATCCTTGATATGAAAAAATTTTTTTAGTACATCCTCGATCAAAAAAAATTTTTTTAGTACATCCTCGATCTAAAAAAAAATTTTTTAGTACATCCTTGATATGAAAAAATTTTTTTTAGTACATCCTCGATCTAAAAAAACTTTTTTAGCACATCCTCAATCTAGAAAAAATTTTTTTAGTACATCCTTGATATGGAAAAAATTTTTTAAGTACATCCTCGATCTAAAAAAATTTTTTAGTACATCCTCGATCTAAAAAAATTTTTTTAGTACATCCTCGATCAAAAAAAATTTTTTTAGTACATCCTCGATCTAAAAAAATTTTTTTAGTACATCCTCGATCAAAAAAAATTTTTTTAGTACATCCTTGATATGAAAAATTTTTTTTTAGTACATCCTCGATCTAAAAAAATTTTTATAGTACATCCTCGATCTAAAAAAAATTTTTTTAGTACATCCTCGATTTAAAAAAAATTTTTTTAGTACATCCTTGATATGAAAAAAATTTTTTTAGTACATCCTCGATCTAAAAAAATTTTTTTAGTACATCCTCGATCAAAAAAAATTTTTATAGTACATCCTCGATCTAAAAAAAAATTTTTTAGTACATCCTTGATATGAAAAAAATTTTTTTAGTACATCCTCGATTTAAAAAAAATTTTTTTAGTACATCCTTGATATGAAAAAAATTTTTTTAGTACATCCTCGATCTAAAAAAATTTTTTTAGTACATCCTCGATCTAAAAAAAATTTTTTTAGTACATCCTTGATATGAAAAAAATTTTTTTAGTACATCCTCGATCAAAAAAAATTTTTTTAGTACATCCTCGATCTAAAAAAATTTTTTTAGTACAACCCCGATCTAAAAAATTTTTTTTAGTACATCCTCGATGTAAAAAAATTTTTTTAGTACATCCTCGATCTAAAAAATTTTTTTTAGTACATCCTCGATCTAAAAAAAATTTTTTTAGTACATCCTCGATCCAAAAAAAATTTTTTTAGTACATCCTCGATCTAAAAAAAATTTTTTTAGTACACCCTCGATGTAAAAAAAATTTTTTTAGTACATCCTCGATTTGAAAAAAAATTTTCTAGTACATCCTCGATCTAAAAAAAATTTTTTAGTACATCCTTGATCTAAAAAAATTTTTTTAGTACATCCTCGATCAAAATAAATTTTTTTAGTACATCCTAGATCTAAAAAAATTTTTTTAGTACATCCTCGATCTAAAAAAATTTTTTTAGTACATCCTTGACATGAAAAAATTTTTTTTAGTACATCCTCGATCTAAAAAAATTTTTTTAGTACAACCCCGATCTAAAAAATTTTTTTTAGTACATCCTCGATCTAAAAAAATTTTTTTAGTACATCCTCGATCTAAAAAAAATTTTTTTAGTACATCCTCGATCTAAAAAAAATTTTTTTAGTACATCCTTGATATGAAAAAATTTTTTTTAGTACATCCTCGATCTAAAAAAATTTTTTTAGTACATCCTCGATCTAAAAAAAATTTTTTTAGTACATCCTTGATATGAAAAAAATTTTTCTAGTACATCCTCGATCTAAAAAAATTTTTTTAGTACATCCTCGATCTAAAAAAATTTTTTTAGTACATCCTTGATCTAAAAAAAATTTTTTAAAGTACATCCACGATCTAAAAAAAATTTTTTAGTACATCCTCGATTTAAAAAAAATTTTTTTAGTACATCCTTGATATGAAAAAAATTTTTTTAGTACATCCTCGATTTAAAAAAAATTTTTTTAGTACATCCTTGATATGAAAAAAATTTTTTTAGTACATCCTCGATCTAAAAAAATTTTTTTAGTACATCCTCGATCTAAAAAAAATTTTTTTAGTACATCCTTGATATGAAAAAAATTTTTTTAGTACATCCTCGATCAAAAAAAATTTTTTTAGTACATCCTCGATCTAAAAAAATTTTTTTAGTACAACCCCGATCTAAAAAATTTTTTTTAGTACATCCTCGATGTAAAAAAATTTTTTTAGTACATCCTCGATCTAAAAAAAATTTTTTTTAGTACATCCTCGATCTAAAAAAATTTTTTTAGTACATCCTCGATCTAAAAAAATTTTTTTAGTACATCCTTGATATGAAAAAAATTTTTCTAGTACATCCTCGATCTAAAAAAATTTTTTTAGTACATCCTCGATTTAAAAAAAATTTTTTTAGTACATCCTTGATATGAAAAAAATTTTTTTAGTACATCCTCGATCTAAAAAAATTTTTTTAGTACATCCTCGATCTAAAAAAAATTTTTTTAGTACATCCTTGATATGAAAAAAATTTTTTTAGTACATCCTCGATCAAAAAAAATTTTTTTAGTACATCCTCGATCTAAAAAAATTTTTTTAGTACAACCCCGATCTAAAAAATTTTTTTTAGTACATCCTCGATGTAAAAAAATTTTTTTAGTACATCCTCGATCTAAAAAAAATTTTTTTTAGTACATCCTCGATCTAAAAAAATTTTTTTAGTACATCCTCGATCTAAAAAAATTTTTTTAGTACATCCTCGATCTAAAAAAAATTTTTTTTAGTACATCCTCGATCTAAAAAAAATTTTTTTAGTACATCCTCGATTTGAAAAAAAATTTTCTAGTACATCCTCGATCTAAAAAAATTTTTTTAGTACATCCTTGATCTAAAAAAATTTTTTTAGTACATCCTCGATCAAAATAAATTTTTTTAGTACATCCTAGATCTAAAAAAATTTTTTTAGTACATCCTCGATCTAAAAAAATTTTTTTAGTACATCCTTGACATGAAAAAATTTTTTTTAGTACATCCTCGATCTAAAAAAATTTTTTTAGTACAACCCCGATCTAAAAAATTTTTTTTAGTACATCCTCGATCTAAAAAAATTTTTTTAGTACATCCTCGTTCTAAAAAAAATTTTTTTAGTACATCCTCGATCTAAAAAAAATTTTTTTAGTACATCCTTGATATGAAAAAATTTTTTTTAGTACATCCTCGATCTAAAAAAATTTTTTTAGTACATCCTCGATCTAAAAAAAATTTTTTTAGTACATCCTTGATATGAAAAAAATTTTTCTAGTACATCCTCGATCTAAAAAAATTTTTTTAGTACATCCTCGATCTAAAAAAATTTTTTTAGTACATCCTCGATCTAAAAAAAATTTTTTAAAGTACATCCACGATCTAAAAAAAATTTTTTTAGTACATCCTTAATATGAAAAAAATTTTTTTAGTACATCCTCGATCTAAAAAAATTTTTTTAGTACATCCTCGATCTAAAAAAATTTTTTTAGTACATCCTCGATCTAAAAAGATTTTTTTTAGTACATCCTCGATCTAAAAAAAATTTTTTTAGTACATCCTCGATCTAAAAAAATTTTTTTAGTACATCCTCGATCTAAAAAAAATTTTTTTAGTACATCCTCGATTTAAAAAAAAATTTTCTAGTACATCCTCGATCTAAAAAAATTTTTAAGTACATCCTCGACCTAAAAAACATTTTTTTAGCACATCCTCGATCTAAAAAAAACTTTTTTAGTACATCCTCGATCTAAAAAAATTTTTTTAGTACAACCCCGATCTAAAAAATTTTTTTTAGTACATCCTCGATGTAAAAAAATTTTTTTAGTACATCCTCGATCTAAAAAAAATTTTTTAGTACATCCTCGATCTAAAAAGATTTTTTTAGTACATCCTCGATCCAAAAAAAATTTTTTTAGTACATCCTCGATCTAAAAAAATTTTTTAGTACATCCTCGATCTAAAAAAAATTTTTTTAGTACATCCTTGATCTAAAAAAAATTTTTTTAGTACATCCATGATCTAAAAAAAATTGTTTTTAGTACATCCTTGATCTAAAAAAATTTTTTTAGTACATCCTCGATCTAAAAAAATTTTTTTAGTACATCTTTGATGTGAAAAAAATTTTTTTAGTACATCCTCGATCTAAAAACAATTTTTTTAGTACATCCTCGATCAAAAAAAAATTTTTTAGTACATCCTCGATCTAAAAAAATTTTTTTAGTACATCCTTGATATGAAAAAATATTTTTAGTACATCCTCGATCTAAAAAAAATTTTTTTAGTACATCCTTGATATGGAAAAATTTTTTAGTACATCCTCGATCTAAAAAAATTTTTTTAGTACATTCTCGATCTAAAAAAATTTTTTTAGTACATCCTTGATATGAAAAAATTTTTTTTAGTACATCCCCGATCTAAAAAAATTTTTTAGTACATCCTTGATATGAAAAAATTTTTTTTAGTACATCCTCGATCTAAAAAAAATTTTTTTAGTACATCCTCGATCTAAAAAAATTTTTTTAGTACATCCTCGATCTAAAAAATTTTTTTTAGTACATCCTCGATCTAAAAAAAATTTTTTTAGTACATCCTCGATTTAAAAAAAAATTTTCTAGTACATCCTCGATCTAAAAAAATTTTTAAGTACATCCTCGACCTAAAAAACATTTTTTTAGCACATCCCCGATCTAAAAAAAACTTTTTTAGTACATCCTCGATCTAAAAAAATTTTTTTAGTACAACCCCGATCAAAAAAATTTTTTTTAGTACATCCTCGATCTAAAAAAATTTTTTTAGTACATCCTTGATCTAAAAACAATTTTTTTAGTACATCCTTGACATGAAAATATTTTTTTTAGTACATCCTCGATCTAAAAAAATTTTTTTAGTACATCCTCGATCTAAAAAAATTTTTTTAGTACATCCTCGATCAAAAAAAATTTTTTTAGTACATCTTTGATCTAAAAAAAATTTTTTTAGTACATCCTCGATCTAAAAAAATTTTTTTAGTACATCCTTGATATGAAAAAAATTTTTTTAGTACATCCTCGATCTAAAAACAATTTTTTTAGTACATCCTCGATCAAAAAAAATTTTTTTAGTACATCCTCGATCTAAAAAAATTTTTTTAGTACATCCTTGATCTAAAAAAAATTTTTTTAGTACATCCTTGACATGAAAAAATTTTTTTTAGTACATCCTCGATCTAAAAAAATTTTTTTAGTACATCCTCGATCTAAAAAAATTTTTTTAGTACATCCTCGATCAAAAAAAATTTTTTTAGTACATCCTCGATCTAAAAAAATTTTTTTAGTACATCCTTGATCTAAAAAAAATTTTTTTAGTACATCCTTGACATGAAAAAATTTTTTTTAGTACATCCTCGATCTAAAAAAATTTTTTTAGTACATCCTCGATCTAAAAAAATTTTTTTAGTACATCCTCGATCAAAAAAAATTTTTTTAGTACATCCTCGATCTAACAAAATTTTTTTAGTACATCCTCGATCTAAAAAATTTTTTTTAGCACATCCTCGATCTAAAAAAAATTTTTTTAGTACATCCTCGATTTGAAAAAAAATTTTCTAGTACATCCTCGATCTAAAAAAAATTTTTTAGTACATCCTTGATATGAAAAAATTTTTTTTAGTACATCCTCGATCTAAAAAAATTTTTTTAGTACATCCTCGATCAAAAAAAATTTTTTTAGTACATCCTCGATCAAAAAAAATTTTTTTAGTTCATCCTCGATCTAAAAAAAATTTTTTTAGTACATCCTTGATATGAAAAATTTTTTTAGTACATCCTCGATCTAAAAAAATTTTTTTAGTACATCCTCGATCTAAAAAAAATTGTTTTCGTACATCCTTGATATGAAAAAATTTTTTTAGTACATCCTCGATCTAAAAAAATTTTTTTAGTACATCCACGATCTAAAAAAATTTTTTTAGTACATCCTCGATCTAAAAAAAATTTTTTTAGTACATCCTCGATCAAAAAAAATTTTTTTAGTACATCCTCGATCTAAAAAAAATTTTTTTAGTACATCCTCGATCAAAAAAAATTTTTTTAGTACATCCTCGATCTAAAAAAAATTTTTTTAGTACATCCTCGATCTAAAAAGAAATTTTTTAGTACATCCTTGATATGAAAAAAATTTTTTTAGTACATTCTTGATATGAAAAAATTTTTTTAGTACATCCTCGATCAAAAAAAATTTTTTTAGTACATCCTCGATCTAAAAAAAATTTTTTTAGTACATCCTTGATATGAAAAAATTTTTTTTGGTACATCCTCGATCTAAAAAAATTTTTTTAGTACATCCTCGATCTAAAATAATTTTTTAGTACATCCTCGATCTAAAAAAATTTTTTTAGTACATCCTCGATCTAAAAAAAATTTTTTTAGTACATCCTAGATCAAAAAAAATTTTTTTTAGTACATCCTCGATCTATAAAAAATTTTTTTAGTACATCCTCGATCTAAAAAAATTTTTTTAGTACATCCTTGATCTAAAAAAAATTTTTTTAGTACATCCTTGACATGAAAAAATTTTTTTTAGTACATCCTCGATCTAAAAAAATTTTTTTAGTACATCCTCGATCTAAAAAAATTTTTTTAGTACATCCTCGATCAAAAAAAATTTTTTAGTACATCCTTGATCTAAAAAAAATTATTATAGTACATCCTCGATCTAAAAAAATTTTTTTAGTACATCCTCGATCAAAAAAAATTTTTTTAGTACATCCTCGATCTAAAAACAATTTTTTTAGTACATCCTCGATCAAAAAAAATTTTTTTAGTACATCCTCGATCTAAAAAAATTTTTTTAGTACATCCTCGATCTAAAAAAAATTTTTTTAGTACATCCTCGATCTAAAAAGATTTTTTTAGTACATCCTCGATTTAAAAAAAATTTTTTTAGTACATCCTCGATCCAAAAAAATTTTTTTTAGTACATCCTCGATCTAAAAAAAATTTTTTTAGTACATCCTCGATCTAAAAAAATTTTTTTAGTACATCCTCGATCTAAAAAAATTTTTAAGTACATCCTCGACTTAAAAAACATTTTTTTAGCACATCCTCGATCTAAAAAAAACTTTTTTAGTACATCCTCGATCTAAAAAAATTTTTTTAGTACAACCCCGATCTAAAAAATTTTTTTTAGTACATCCTCGATGTAAAAAAAATTTTTTAGTACATCCTCGATCTAAAAAGATTTTTTTAGTACATCCTCGATCTAAAAAAAATTTTTTTAGTACATCCTCGATCCAAAAAAATTTTTTTTAGTACATCCTCGATCTAAAAAAAATTTTTTTAGTACATCCTCGATCTAAAAAAATTTTTTTAGTACATCCTCGATCTAAAAAAAATTTTTTTAGTACATCCTCGATCTAAAAAAAATTTTTTTAGTACATCCTCGATCTAAAAAGATTTTTTTAGTACATCCTCGATTTAAAAAAAATTTTTTTAGTACATCCTCGATCCAAAAAAATTTTTTTTAGTACATCCTCGATCTAAAAAAAATTTTTTTAGTACATCCTCGATCTAAAAAAATTTTTTTAGTACATCCTCGATCTAAAAAAATTTTTAAGTACATCCTCGACTTAAAAAACATTTTTTTAGCACATCCTCGATCTAAAAAAAACTTTTTTAGTACATCCTCGATCTAAAAAAATTTTTTTAGTACAACCCCGATCTAAAAAATTTTTTTTAGTACATCCTCGATGTAAAAAAATTTTTTTAGTACATCCTCGATCTAAAAAGATTTTTTTAGTACATCCTCGATCTAAAAAAAATTTTTTTAGTACATCCTCGCTCCAAAAAAATTTTTTTTAGTACATCCTCGATCTAAAAAAAATTTTTTTAGTACATCCTCGATCTAAAAAAATTTTTTTAGTACATCCTCGATCTAAAAAGATTTTTTTAGTACATCCTCGATTTAAAAAAAATTTTTTTAGTACATCCTCGATCCAAAAAAATTTTTTTTAGTACATCCTCGATCTAAAAAAAATTTTTTTAGTACATCCTCGATCTAAAAAAATTTTTTTAGTACATCCTCGATCTAAAAAAATTTTTAAGTACATCCTCGACTTAAAAAACATTTTTTTAGCACATCCTCGATCTAAAAAAAACTTTTTTAGTACATCCTCGATCTAAAAAAATTTTTTTAGTACAACCCCGATCTAAAAAATTTTTTTTAGTACATCCTCGATGTAAAAAAATTTTTTTAGTACATCCTCGATCTAAAAAGATTTTTTTAGTACATCCTCGATCTAAAAAAAATTTTTTTAGTACATCCTCGATCCAAAAAAATTTTTTTTAGTACATCCTCGATCTAAAAAAAATTTTTTTAGTACATCCTCGATCTAAAAAAATTTTTTTAGTACATCCTCGATCTAAAAAAAATTTTTTTAGTACACCCTCGATGTAAAAAAAATTTTTTTAGTACATCCTCGATTTGAAAAAAAATTTTCTAGTACATCCTCGATCTAAAAAAATTTTTTTAGTACATCCTTGATCTAAAAAAAATTTTTTTAGTACATCCTCGATCAAAATAAATTTTTTTAGTACATCCTCGATCTAAAAAAAATTTTTTTTAGTACATCCTCGATCTAAAAAAATTTTTTTAGTACATCCTCGATCTAAAAAAATTTTTTTAGTACATCCTCGATCTAAAAAAAATTTTTTTTAGTACATCCTCGATCTAAAAAAAATTTTTTTAGTACATCCTCGATTTGAAAAAAAATTTTCTAGTACATCCTCGATCTAAAAAAATTTTTTTAGTACATCCTTGATCTAAAAAAAATTTTTTTAGTACATCCTCGATCAAAATAAATTTTTTTAGTACATCCTAGATCTAAAAAAATTTTTTTAGTACATCCTCGATCTAAAAAAATTTTTTTAGTACATCCTTGACATGAAAAAATTTTTTTTAGTACATCCTCGATCTAAAAAAATTTTTTTAGTACAACCCCGATCTAAAAAATTTTTTTTAGTACATCCTCGATCTAAAAAAATTTTTTTAGTACATCCTCGATCCAAAAAAAATTTTTTTAGTACATCCTTGATCTAAAAAAAATTTTTTTAGTACATCCTTGACATGAAAAAATTTTTTTTAGTACATCCTCGATCAAAAAAAATTTTTTTAGTACATCCTCGATCTAAAAAAATTTTTTTAGTACATCCTCGATCTAAAAAAAATTTTTTAGTACATCCTCGATCAAAAAAAATTTTTTTAGTACATCCTTGATATGAAAAATTTTTTTTTAGTACATCCTCGATCTAAAACATTTTTTTAGTACATGCTTGATCAAAAAAATAAATTTTTTTAGTACATCCTAGATCAAAAAAAATTTTTTTAGTACATCCTTGATATGAAAAAATTTTTTTTAGTACATCCTCGATCTCAAAAAATTTTTTTAGTACATCCTCGATCTAAAAAAAATTTTTTTAGTACATCCTCGATCTAAAAAAATTTTTTTAGTACATCCTCGATCAAAAAAAATTTTTTTAGTACATCCTTGATCTAAAAAAAATTTTTTTAGTACATCCTTGATATGAAAAAATTTTTTTAGTACATCCTCGATCAAAAAAAATTTTTTTAGTACATCCTCGATCTAAAAAAAAATTTTTTAGTACATCCTTGATATGAAAAAATTTTTTTTAGTACATCCTCGATCTAAAAAAACTTTTTTAGCACATCCTCAATCTAGAAAAAATTTTTTGAGTACATCCTTGATATGAAAAAAATTTTTTAAGTACATCCTCGATCTAAAAAAATTTTTTAGTACATCCTCGATCTAAAAAAATTTTTTTAGTACATCCTCGATCAAAAAAAATTTTTTTAGTACATCCTCGATCTAAAAAAATTTTTTTAGTACATCCTCGATCAAAAAAAATTTTTTTAGTACATCCTTGATATGAAAAATTTTTTTTTAGTACATCCTCGATCTAAAAAAATTTTTTTAGTACATCCTCGATCTAAAAAAATTTTTTTAGTACATCCTCGATCAAAAAAAATTTTTTTAGTACTTCCTCGATCTAAAAAAAATTTTTTTAGTACATCCTCGATCTAAAAAAAATTTTTTTAGTACATCCTTGATATGAAAAAAATTTTTTTTTAGTACATCCTCGATCTAAAAAAATTTTTTTAGTACATCCTCGATCTAAAAAAAATTTTTTTAGTACATCCTAGATCAAAAAAAAATTTTTTAGTACATCCTCGATCTAAAAAAAATTTTTTTAGTACATCCTTGATATGAAAAAACTTTTTTTAGTACATCCTCGGTCTAAAAAAATTTTTTTAGTACATCCTCGAACAAAAAAAATTTTTTTAGTACATCCTCGATCTAAAAAAAAATTTTTTAGTACATCCTGGATATGAAAAAATTTTTTTTTAGTACATCCTCTTTCTAAAAAAATTTTTTTAGTACATCCTCGATCTAAAAAAATTTTTTTAGTACATCCTCGATCTATAAAAAATTTTTTTAGTACATCCTTGATATGAAAAAAATTTTTTTAGTACATCCTCGATCAAAAAAAATTTTTTTAGTACATCCTCGATCAAAAAAAATTTTTTAGTACATTCTCGATCTAAAAAAAAATTTTTTAGTACATCCTTGATATGAAAAAATTTTTTTAGTACATCCTCGATCTAAAAAAAATTTTTTTGGTACATCCTCGATCAAAAAAAATTTTTTTAGTTCATCCTCGATCTAAAAAAAATTTTTTTAGTACATCCTAGATCAAAAAAAATTTTTTTAGTACATCCTCGATCTAAAAAAAATTTTTTTAGTACATCCTTGATATGAAAAAAATTTTTTTTAGTACATCCTCGATCTAAAAAAATTTTTTTAGTACATCCTTGATCTAAAAAAAATTTTTTTAGTACATCCTAGATCAAAAAAAATTTTTTTAGTACATCCTCGATCTAAAAAAAATTTTTTTAGTACATCCTTGATATGAAAAAATTTTTTTTAGTACATCCTCGATCTAAAAAAATTTTTTTAGTACATCCTCGATCAAAAAAAATTTTTTTAGTACATCCTCGATCTAAAAAAAATTTTTTTAGTACATCCTTGATGTGAAAAAATTTTTTTAGTACATCCTCGATCAAAAAAAAATTTTTTTAGTACATCCTCGATCAAAAAAAATTTTTTTAGTACATCCTCGATCAAAAAAAATTTTTTAGTACATCCTCGATCTAAAAAAAAATTTTTTATTACATCCTTGATATGAAAAAAAATTTTTTTAGTACATCCTCGATCTAAAAAAATTTTTTTAAGTTCTTCCTCGATCTAAAAAAATTTTTTTAGTACATCCTCGATCTAAAAAAAATTTTTTTAGTACATCCTTAATATGAAAAAAATTTTTTTAGTACATCCTCGATCAAAAAAAATTTTTTTAGTACATCCTCGATCAACAAAAATTTTTTAGTACATCCTCGATCTAAAAAAAAATTTTTTAGTACATCCTTGATATGAAAAAATTTTTTTTAGTACATCCTCGATCTAAAAAAATTTTTTTAGTACATCCTCGATCTAAAAAAATTTTTTTAGTACATCCTTGATATGAAAAAATTTTTTTTAGTACATCCTCGATCTAAAAAAATTTTTTTAGTACATCCTCAATCAAAAAAAATTTTTTTAGTACATCCTCGATCTAAAAAAAATTTTTTTAGTACATCCTTGATATGAAAAAATTTTTTTTAGTACATCCTCGATCTAAAAAAATTTTTTTAGTACATCCTCGATCAAAAAAAATTTTTTTAGTACATCCTCGATCTAAAAAAAATTTTCTTAGTACATCCTTGATATGAAAAAAATTTTTTTAGTACATCCTCGATCTAAAAAAAATTTTTTTAGTACATCTTCGATCAAAAAAAATTTGTTTAGTACATACTCGATCTAAAAAAAATTTTTTTAGTACATCCTCGATCAAAAAAAATTTTTTTAGTACATCCTCGATCTAAAACAAATGTTTTTAGTACATCCTTTATATGAAAAAAATTTTTTTAGTACATCCTCGATCTAAAAAAAAATTTTTTAGTACATCCTCGATCAAAAAAATTTTTTTTAGTACATCCTCGATCTAAAAAAAATTTGTTTAGTATATCCTTGATATGAAAAAAATTTTTTTAGTACATCCTCGATCTAAAAAAAATTTTTTTAGTACATCCTTGATATGAAAATTTTTTTAGTACATCCTCGATCTAAAAAAAATTTTTTTAGGACATCCTCGATCAAAAAAAATTTTTTTAGTACATCCTCGATCTAAAAAAAATTTTTTTACGACATCCTTGATATGAAAAAAAATTTTTTAGTACATCCTCGATCAAAAAAAATTTGTTTAGTACATCCTCGATAAAAAAAATTTTTTTAGTACATCCTCGATCTAAAAAAAATTTTTTTAGTACATCCTCGATCTAAAAAAAATTTTTTTAGTACATCCTCGATCTAAAAAAAATTTTTTTAGTACATCCTTGATATGAAAAAATTTTTTTAGTACATCCTCGATTTAAAAAAATTTTTTAGTACATCCTCGATCTAAAAAAATTTTTTTAGTACATCCTCGATCAAAAAAAATTTTTTTAGTACATCCTCGATCTAAAAAAAATTTTTTTAGTACATCCTTGATCAAAAAAAATTTTTTTAGTACATCCTCGATCTAAAAAAAATTTGTTTAGTACATCCTCGATATAAAAAAAATTTTTTAGTACATCCTCGATCTAAAAAAATTTTTTTAGTACATCCTTGATCTAACAAAAATTTTTTTAGTACATCCTTGATATGAAAAATTTTTTTAGTACATCCTCGATCTAAAAAAATTTTTTTAGTACATCCTCGATCTAAAAAAATTTTTTTAGTACATCCTCGATCTAAAAAAATTTTTTTAGTACATCCTTGATGTGAAAAAATTTTTTTTAGTACATCCTCGATCTAAAAAAAATTTTTTTAGTACATCGTCGATCAAAAAAAATTTTTTTTGTACATCCTCGATTTAAAAAAAAATTTTCTAGTACATCCTTGATATGAAAAAATTGTTTTAGTACATCCTCGATCTAAAAAAATTTTTTTAGTACATCCTTGATGTGAAAAAATTTTTTTTAGTACATCCTCGATCTAAAAAAAATTTTTTAGTACATCCTCGATCTAAAAAAATTTTTTTAGTACATCCTTGATCTAACAAAAATTTTTTTAGTACATCCTTGATATGAAAAATTTTTTTAGTACATCCTCGATCTAAAAAAATTTTTTTAGTACATCCTCGATCTAAAAAAATTTTTTTAGTACATCCTCGATCTAAAAAAAATTTTTTTAGTACATCCTCGATTTAAAAAAAAATTTTCTAGTACATCCTCGATCAAAAAAAATTTTTTTAGTACATCCTCGATCTAAAAAAAATTTTTTTAGTACATCCTCGATCAAAAAAAATTTTTTTAGTACATCCTCGATCTAAAAAAAATTTTTTTTAGTACATCCTTGATATGAGAAAATTGTTTTAGTACATCCTCGATCTAAAAAAAATTTTTTAAGTACATCCTTGATATGAAAAAATTTTTTTTAGTACATCCTCGATCTAAAAAAAATTTTTTAGTACATCCTCGATCTAAAAAAATTTTTTTAGTACATCCTCGATCTAAAAAAAATTTTTTTAGTACATCCTCGATCAAAAAAAATTTTTTTAGTACATCCTCGATCTAAAAAAAATTTTTTTAGTACATCCTTGATATGAAAAAAAAATTTTTAGTACATCCTCGATCTAAAAAAATTTTTTTAGTACATCCTCGATCTAAAAAAATTTTTTTAGTACATCCTCGATCAAAAAAAATTTTTTTAGTACATCCTCGATCTAAAAAAAATTTTTTTTGTACATCCTTGATATAAAAAAATTTTTTTTAGTACATCCTCGATCTAACAAAATTTTTTTAGTACATCCTCGATCTAAAAAAATTTTTTTAGTACATCCTCGATCTAAAAAAAATTTTTTTAGTACATCCTCGATCAAAAAAAATTTTTTTAGTACATCCTCGATCTAAAAAAAAATTTTTTAGTACATCCTTGATATGAAAAAATTTTTTTTAGTACATCCTCGATCTCAAAAAATTTTTTTAGTACATCCTCGATCTAAAAAAAATTTTTTTAGTACATCCTTGATATGAAAAAAATTTTTTTAGTACATCCTCGATCAAAAAAAATTTTTTTGGTACATCCTCGATCTAAAAAAAAATTTTTTAGTACATCCTTGATATGAAAAAATTTTTTTAGTACATCCTCGATCAAAAACAATTTTTTTAGTACATCCTCGATCTAAAAAAAATTTTTTTAGTACATCCTTGATATGAAAAAATTTTTTTAGTACATCCTCGATCTAAAAAAAATTTTTTTAGTACATCCTCGATCAAAAAAAATTTTTTTAGTACATCCTTGATATGAAAAAGTTTTTTTAGTACATCCTCGATCAAAAAAAATTTTTTTAGTATATGCTCGATCTAAAAAAAATTTTTTTAGTACATCCTTGATATGAAAAAAATTTTTTTAGTACATCCTCGATCTAAAAAATTTTTTTTTAGTACATCCTCGATTTAAAAAAAATATTTTAGTACATCCTCGATCTAAAAAAAATTTTTTAGTACATCCTTGATATGAAAAAAAATTTTTTAGTACATCCTCGATATAAAAAAAATTTTTTTAGTACATCCTCGATCTAAGAAAATTTTTTTAGTACATCCTCGATCTAAAAAAAATTTTTAGTACATCCTCGATCTAAAAAAAATTCTTTTAGTACATCCTCGATCAAAAAAAATTTTTTTAGTACATCCTTGATATGAAAAAAATTTTTTTAGTACATCCTCGATCTAAAAAAAATTTTTATAGTACATCCTTGATATGAAAAAATTTTTTTTAGTACATCCTCGATCTAAAAAAATTTTTTTAGTACATCCTCGATCTAAAAAAATTTTTTTAGTACATCCTCGATCAAAAAAAATTTTTTTAGTACATCCTCGATCTAAAAAAAAATTTTTTAGTACATCCTTGATATGAAAACATTTTTTTTAGTACATCCTCGATCTAAAAAAATTTTATTAGTACATCCTCGGTCAAAAAAAATTTGTTTAGTACATCCTCGATCTAAAAAAAATTTTTTTAGTACATCCTTGATATGAAAAATTTTTTTTAGTACATCCTCGATCTAAAAAAATTTTTTTAGTACATCCTCGATCTAAAAAAAATTTTTTTAATACATCCTCGATCAAAAAAAATTTTTTTAGTACATCCTCGATCTAAAAAAATTTTTTTAGTACATCCTCGATCTAAAAAAAATTTTTTTTGTACATCCTTGATATAAAAAAATTTTTTTTAGTACATCCTCGATCTAACAAAATTTTTTTAGTACATCCTCGATCTAAAAAAATTTTTTTAGTACATCCTCGATCTAAAAAAAATTTTTTTAGTACATCCTCGATCAAAAAAAATTTTTTTAGTACATCCTCGACCTAAAAAAAATTTTTTTAGTACATCCTCGATCTAAAAAAATTTTTTTTAGTACATCCTCGATCAAAAAAAAATTTTTTAGTACATCCTCGATCTAAAAAAAATTTTTTTAGTACATCCTTGATATGAAAAAAATTTTTTTAGTACATCCTCGATAAAAAAAAATTTTTTAGTACATCCTCGATGTAAAAAAATTTTTTTTAGTACATCCACGATCTAAAAAAATTTTTATAGTACATCCTCGATCAAAAAAAAATTTTTTAGTACATCCTCGATCTAAAAAAATTTTTTTAGTACATCCTCGATCTAAAAAAAATTTTTTTAGTACATCCTCGATCTAAAAAAATTTTTTTAGTACATCCTCGATTTAAAAAAAATTTTTTTAGTACATCCTCGATCTAAAAAAAATTTTTTAGTACATCCTCGATCTAAAAAAAATTTTTTTAGTACATCCTCGATCTAAAAAAATTTTTTTAGTACATCCTCGATCAAAAAAAAAATTTTTTTAGTACATCCTCGATCTAAAAAAATTTTTTTAGTACATCCTCGATCTAAAAAAAAATTTTTAGTACATCCTCGATCTAAAAAAAATTTTTTTAGTACATCCTCGATCTAAAAAAATTTTTTTAGTACATCCTCGATTTAAAAAAAATTTTTTTAGTACATCCTCGATCTAAAAAAATTTTTTTAGTACATCCTCGATCTAAAAAAAATTTTTTTAGTACATCCTCGATCTAAAAAAATTTTTTTAGTACATCCTCGATCAAAAAAAAATTTTTTTAGTACATCCTCGATCTAAAAAAATTTTTTTAGTACATCCTCGATCTAAAAAAAAATTTTTAGTACATCCTCGATCTAAAAAAAATTTTTTTAGTACATCCTCGATCTAAAAAAATTTTTTTAGTACATCCTCGATTTAAAAAAAAATTTTTTTAGTACATCCTCGATCTAAAAAAATTTTTTTAGTACATCCTCGATTTAAAAAAAATTTTTTTAGTACATCCTCGATTTAAAAAAATTTTTTTAGTACATCCTCGATCTAAAAAAAATTTTTTTAGTACAGCCTTGATATGAAAAAAATTTTTTTAGTACATCCTCGATCTAAAAAAATTTTTTTAGTACATCCTCGATCTAAAAAAAATTTTTTTAGTACATCCTCGATCTAAAAAAATTTTTTTAGTACATCCTCGATTTAAAAAAAATTTTTTTAGTACATCCTCGATCTAAAAAAATTTTTTTAGTACATCCTCGATCTAAAAAAAATTTTTTTAGTACATCCTCGATCAAAAAAAAATTTTTTTAGTACATCCTCGATCTAAAAAAATTTTTTTAGTACATCCTCGATTTAAAAAAAATTTTTTAGTACATCCTCGATCTAAAAAAAATTTTTTTAGCACATCCTTGATATGAAAAAAATTTTTTTAGTACATCCTCGATCTAAAAAAATTTTTTTAGTACATCCTCGATCAAAAAAAAAATTTTTTTAGTACATCCTCGATCTAAAAAAATTTTTTTAGTACATCCTCGATTTAAAAAAATTTTGTTAGTACATCCTCGATCTAAAAAAATTTTTTTAGTACATCCTCGATCTAAAAAAAATTTTTTTAGTACATCCTCGATCAAAAAAAAATTTTTTTAGTACATCCTCGATCTAAAAAAATTTTTTTAGTACATCCTCGATTTAAAAAAAATTTTTTTAGTACATCCTCGATCTAAACAAATTTTTTTAGTACATCCTCGATTTAAAAAAAATTTTTTTAGTACATCCTCGATCTAAAAAAATTTTGTTAGTACATCCTCGATCTAAAAAAATTTTTTTAGTACATCCTCGATCTAAAAAAAATTTTTTTAGTACATCCTCGATCAAAAAAAAATTTTTTTAGTACATCCTCGATCTAAAAAAATTTTTTTAGTACATCCTCGATTTAAAAAAAAATTTTTTAGTACATCCTCGATCTAAAAAAATTTTTTTAGTACATCCTCGATCTAAAAAAAATTTTTTTAGTACATCCTTGATATGAAAAAAATTTTTTTAGTACATCCTCGATCTAAAAAAATTTTTTTAGTACATCCTCGATCAAAAAAAAATTTTTTTAGTACATCCTCGATCTAAAAAAATTTTTTTAGTACATCCTCGATTTAAAAAAAATTTTTTTAGTACATCCTCGATCTAAAAAAATTTTTTTAGTACATCCTCGATCTAAAAAAATTTTTTTAGTACATCCTCGATTTAAAAAAAATTTTTTAGTACATCCTCGATCTAAAAAAAATTTTTTTAGCACATCCTCGATCTAAAAAAATTTTTTTAGTACATCCTCGATTTAAAAAAAATTTTTTTAGTACATCCTCGATCTAAAAAAATTTTTTTAGTACATCCTCGATCTAAAAAATTTTTTTTAGTACATCCTCGATTTAAAAAAAATTTTTTAGTACATCCTCGATCTAAAAAAAAATTTTTTAGCACATCCTCGATCTAAAAAAATTTTTTTAGTACATCCTCGATTTAAAAAAAATTTTTTTAGTACATCCTCGATCTAAAAAAATTTTTTTAGTACATCCTCGATTTAAAAAAAATTTTTTTAGTACATCCTCGATCTAAAAAAATTTTTTTAGTACATCCTCGATCTAAAAAATTTTTTTTAGTACATCCTCGATTTAAAAAAAATTTTTTAGTACATCCTCGATCTAAAAAAAATTTTTTTAGCACATCCTCGATCTAAAAAAATTTTTTTAGTACATCCTCGATTTAAAAAAAATTTTTTTAGTACATCCTCGATCTAAAAAAATTTTTTTAGTACATCCTCGATTTAAAAAAAAATTTTTTAGTACATCCTCGATTTAAAAAAAATTTTTTTAGTACATCCTCGATCTAAAAAAATTTTTTTAGTACATCCTCGATTTAAAAAAAATGTTTTTAGTACATCCTCGATCTAAATAAATTTTTTTAGTACATCCTCGATCTAAAAAATTTTTTTTAGTACATCCTCGATTTAAAAAAAATTTTTTAGTACATCCTCGATCTAAAAAAAATTTTTTTAGCACATCCTCGATCTAAAAAAATTTTTTTAGTACATCCTCGATTTAAAAAAAATTTTTTTAGTACATCCTCGATCTAAAAAAATTTTTTTAGTACATCCTCGATTTAAAAAAAAATTTTTTAGTACATCCTCGATCTAAAAAAATTTTTTTAGTACATCCTCGATTTAAAAAAAATGTTTTTAGTACATCCTCGATCTAAATAAATTTTTTTAGTACATCCTCGATCTAAAAAATTTTTTTTAGTACATCCTCGATTTAAAAAAAATTTTTTAGTACATCCTCGATCTAAAAAAAATTTTTTTAGCACATCCTCGATCTAAAAAAATTTTTTTAGTACATCCTCGATTTAAAAAAAATTTTTTAGTACATCCTCGATCTAAAAAAAATTTTTTTAGCACATCCTCGATCTAAAAAAATTTTTTAGTACATCCTCGATTTAAAAAAAAATTTTTAGTACATCCTCGATCTAAAAAAAATTTTTTTAGCACATCCTCGATCTAAAAAAATTTTTTTAGTACATCCTCGATTTAAAAAAAATTTTTTTAGTACATCCTCGATCTCAAAAAATTTTTTTAGTACATCCTCGATTTAAAAAAAAATTTTTTAGTACATCCTCGATCTAAAAAAATTTTTTTAGTACATCCTCGATTTAAAAAAAATGTTTTTAGTACATCCTCGATCTAAATAAATTTTTTTAGTACATCCTCGATCTAAAAAATTTTTTTTAGTACATCCTCGATTTAAAAAAAATTTTTTAGTACATCCTCGATCTAAAAAAAATTTTTTTAGCACATCCTCGATCTAAAAAAATTTTTTTAGTACATCCTCGATTTAAAAAAAATTTTTTAGTACATCCTCGATCTAAAAAAAATTTTTTTAGCACATCCTCGATCTAAAAAAATTTTTTAGTACATCCTCGATTTAAAAAAAAATTTTTAGTACATCCTCGATCTAAAAAAAATTTTTTTAGCACATCCTCGATCTAAAAAAATTTTTTTAGTACATCCTCGATTTAAAAAAAATTTTTTTAGTACATCCTCGATCTCAAAAAATTTTTTTAGTACATCCTCGATTTAAAAAAAAATTTTTTAGTACATCCTCGATCTAAAAAAATTTTTTTAGTACATCCGCGATCAAAAAAAAATTTTTTTAGTACATCCTCGATCTAAAAAAATTTTTTTAGTACATCCTCGATTTAAAAAAAATTTTTTAGTACATCCTCGATCTAAAAAAAATTTTTTTAGTACATCCTCGATTTAAAAAAAAATTTTTTAGTACATCCTCGATTTAAAAAAAAATTTTTAGTACATCCTCGATCTAAAAAAAATTTTTTTAGTACATCCTCGATCTAAAAAAATTTTTTTAGTACATCCTCGATCTAAAAAAAATTTTTTTAGTACATCCTCGATCTAAAAAAATTTTTTTAGTACATCCTCGATTTAAAAAAAATTTTTTTAGTACATCCTCGATCTAAAAAAATTTTTTTAGTACATCCTCGATTTAAAAAAAAAATTTTTAGTACATCGTCGATTTAAAAAAATTTTTTTAGTACATCCTCGATCTAAAAAAAATTTTTTTAGTACAGCCTTGATATGAAAAAAATTTTTTTAGTACATCCTCGATCTAAAAAAATTTTTTTAGTACATCCTCGATCTAAAAAAAATTTTTTTAGTACATCCTCGATCTAAAAAAATTTTTTTAGTACATCCTCGATTTAAAAAAAATTTTTTTAGTACATCCTCGATCTAAAAAATTTTTTTTAGTACATCCTCGATCTAAAAAAAATTTTTTTAGTACATCCTCGATCAAAAAAAAATTTTTTTAGTACATCCTCGATCTAAAAAAATTTTTTTAGTACATCCTCGATTTAAAAAAAATTTTTTAGTACATCCTCGATCTAAAAAAAATTTTTTTAGCACATCCTCGATCTAAAAAAATTTTTTTAGTACATCCTCGATTTAAAAAAAATTTTTTTAGTACATCCTCGATCTAAAAAAATTTTTTTAGTACATCCTCGATTTAAAAAAAATTTTTTAGTACATCCTCGATCTAAAAAAATTTTTTTAGTACATCCTCGATTTAAAAAAAAATTTTTTAGTACATCCTCGATCTAAAAAAATTTTTTTAGTACATCCTTGATATGAAAAAAAATTTTTTTAGTACATCCTCGATCTAAAAAAATTTTTTTAGTACATCCTCGATCAAAAAAAAATTTTTTTAGTACATCCTCGATCTAAAAAAATTTTTTTAGTACATCCTCGATTTAAAAAAAATTTTTTTAGTACATCCTCGATCAAAAAAATTTTTTTAGTACATCCTCGATCTAAAAAAAATTTTTTTAGTACATCCTCGATCAAAAAAAAATTTTTTTAGTACATCCTCGATCTTAAAAAATTTTTTTAGTACATCCTCGATTTAAAAAAAATTTTTTAGTACATCCTCGATCTAAAAAAATTTTTTTAGTACATCCTCGATTTAAAAAAAATTTTTTAGTACATCCTCGATCTAAAAAAAATTTTTTTAGTACATCCTCGATCTAAAAAAAATTTTTTTAGTACATCCTCGATCAAAAAAAAATTTTTTTAGTACATCCTCGATCTAAAAAAATTTTTTTAGTACATCCTCGATTTAAAAAAAATTTTTTTAGTACATCCTCGATCTAAAAAAATTTTTTTAGTACATCCTCGATCTAAAAAAAATTTTTTTAGTACATCCTCGATCAAAAAAAAATTTTTTTAGTACATCCTCGATCTAAAAAAATTTTTTTAGTACATCCTCGATTTAAAAAAAATTTTTTAGTACATCCTCGATCTAAAAAAAATTTTTTTAGCACATCCTCGATCTAAAAAAATTTTTTTAGTACATCCTCGATTTAAAAAAAATTTTTTTAGTACATCCTCGATCTAAAAAAATTTTTTTAGTACATCCTCGATTTAAAAAAAATTTTTTTAGTACATCCTCGATCTAAAAAAATTTTTTTAGTACATCCTCGATTTAAAAAAAAATTTTTTAGTACATCCTCGATCTAAAAAAAATTTTTTTAGTACAGCCTTGATATGAAAAAAATTTTTTTAGTACATCCTCGATCTAAAAAAATTTTTTTAGTACATCCTCGATCTAAAAAAAATTTTTTTAGTACATCCTCGATCTAAAAAAATTTTTTTAGTACATCCTCGATTTAAAAAAAATTTTTTTAGTACATCCTCGATCTAAAAAAATTTTTTTAGTACATCCTCGATCTAAAAAAAATTTTTTTAGTACATCCTCGATCAAAAAAAAATTTTTTTAGTACATCCTCGATCTAAAAAAATTTTTTTAGTACATCCTCGATTTAAAAAAAATTTTTTAGTACATCCTCGATCTAAAAAAAATTTTTTTAGCACATCCTTGATATGAAAAAAATTTTTTTAGTACATCCTCGATCTAAAAAAATTTTTTTAGTACATCCTCGATCAAAAAAAAATTTTTTTAGTACATCCTCGATCTAAAAAAATTTTTTTAGTACATCCTCGATTTAAAAAAAATTTTTTTAGTACATCCTCGATCTAAAAAAATTTTTTTAGTACATCCTCGATCTAAAAAAAATTTTTTTAGTACATCCTCGATCAAAAAAAAATTTTTTTAGTACATCCTCGATCTAAAAAAAATTTTTTAGTACATCCTCGATTTAAAAAAAATTTTTTTAGTACATCCTCGATCTAAACAAATTTTTTTAGTACATCCTCGATTTAAAAAAAATTTTTTTAGTACATCCTCGATCTAAAAAAATTTTTTTAGTACATCCTCGATTTAAAAAAAAATTTTTTAGTACATCCTCGATCTAAAAAAATTTTTTTAGTACATCCTCGATCTAAAAAAAATTTTTTTAGTACATCCTTGATATGAAAAAAATTTTTTTAGTACATCCTCGATCTAAAAAAATTTTTTTAGTACATCCTCGATCAAAAAAAAATTTTTTTAGTACATCCTCGATCTAAAAAAATTTTTTTAGTACATCCTCGATTTAAAAAAAATTTTTTTAGTACATCCTCGATCTAAAAAAATTTTTTTAGTACATCCTCGATCTAAAAAAATTTTTTTAGTACATCCTCGATTTAAAAAAAATTTTTTAGTACATCCTCGATCTAAAAAAAATTTTTTTAGCACATCCTCGATCTAAAAAATTTTTTTTAGTACATCCTCGATTTAAAAAAAATTTTTTAGTACATCCTCGATCTAAAAAAAATTTTTTTAGCACATCCTCGATCGAAAAAAATTTTTTTAGTACATCCTCGATTTAAAAAAAATTTTTTTAGTACATCCTCGATCTAAAAAAATTTTTTTAGTACATCCTCGATTTAAAAAAAAATTTTTTAGTACATCCTCGATTTAAAAAAAAATTTTTAGTACATCCTCGATCTAAAAAAAATTTTTTTAGCACATCCTCGATCTAAAAAAATTTTTTTAGTACATCCTCGATTTAAAAAAAATTTTTTTAGTACATCCTCGATCTAAAAAAATTTTTTTAGTACATCCTCGATTTAAAAAAAAATTTTTTAGTACATCCTCGATCTAAAAAAATTTTTTTAGTACATCCGCGATCAAAAAAAAATTTTTTTAGTACATCCTCGATCTAAAAAAATTTTTTTAGTACATCCTCGATTTAAAAAAAATTTTTTAGTACATCCTCGATCTAAAAAAAATTTTTTTAGTACATCCTCGATTTAAAAAAAAATTTTTTAGTACATCCTCGATTTAAAAAAAAATTTTTAGTACATCCTCGATCTAAAAAAAATTTTTTTAGTACATCCTCGATCTAAAAAAATTTTTTTAGTACATCCTCGATCTAAAAAAAATTTTTTTAGTACTTCCTCGATCTAAAAAAATTTTTTTAGTACATCCTCGATTTAAAAAAAATTTTTTTAGTACATCCTCGATCTAAAAAAATTTTTTTAGTACATCCTCGATTTAAAAAAAATTTTTTTAGTACATCGTCGATTTAAAAAAATTTTTTTAGTACATCCTCGATCTAAAAAAAATTTTTTTAGTACAGCCTTGATATGAAAAAAATTTTTTTAGTACATCCTCGATCTAAAAAAATTTTTTTAGTACATCCTCGATCAAAAAAAAATTTTTTTAGTACATCCTCGATCTAAAAAAATTTTTTTAGTACATCCTCGATTTAAAAAAAATTTTTTTAGTACATCCTCGATCTAAAAAAATTTTTTTAGTACATCCTCGATCTAAAAAAAATTTTTTTAGTACATCCTCGATCAAAAAAAAATTTTTTTAGTACATCCTCGATCTAAAAAAATTTTTTTAGTACATCCTCGATTTAAAAAAAATTTTTTAGTACATCCTCGATCTAAAAAAAATTTTTTTAGCACATCCTCGATCTAAAAAAATTTTTTTAGTACATCCTCGATCTAAAAAAATTTTTTTAGTACATCCTCGATCTAAAAAAATTTTTTTAGTACATCCTCGATTTAAAAAAAATTTTTTTAGTACATCCTCGATCTAAAAAAATTTTTTTAGTACATCCTCGATTTAAAAAAAAATTTTTTAGTACATCCTCGATCTAAAAAAATTTTTTTAGTACATCCTTGATATGAAAAAAAATTTTTTTAGTACATCCTCGATCTAAAAAAATTTTTTTAGTACATCCTCGATCAAAAAAAAATTTTTTTAGTACATCCTCGATCTAAAAAAATTTTTTTAGTACATCCTCGATTTAAAAAAAATTTTTTTAGTACATCCTCGATCAAAAAAATTTTTTTAGTACATCCTCGATCTAAAAAAAATTTTTTTAGTACATCCTCGATCAAAAAAAAATTTTTTTAGTACATCCTCGATCTAAAAAAATTTTTTTAGTACATCCTCGATTTAAAAAAAATTTTTTAGTACATCCTCGATCTAAAAAAATTTTTTTAGCACATCCTCGATCTAAAAAAATTTTTTTAGTACATCCTCGATTTAAAAAAAATTTTTTTAGTACATCCTCGATCTAAAAAAAATTTTTTTAGTACATCCTCGATCAAAAAAAAATTTTTTTAGTACATCCTCGATCTAAAAAAATTTTTTTAGTACATCCTCGATTTAAAAAAAATTTTTTTAGTACATCCTCGATCTAAAAAAATTTTTTTAGTACATCCTCGATCTAAAAAAAATTTTTTTAGTACATCCTCGATCAAAAAAAAATTTTTTTAGTACATCCTCGATCTAAAAAAATTTTTTTAGTACATCCTCGATTTAAAAAAAATTTTTTAGTACATCCTCGATCTAAAAAAAATTTTTTTAGCACATCCTCGATCTAAAAAAATTTTTTTAGTACATCCTCGATTTAAAAAAAATTTTTTTAGTACATCCTCGATCTAAAAAAATTTTTTTAGTACATCCTCGATTTAAAAAAAATTTTTTTAGTACATCCTCGATCTAAAAAAATTTTTTTAGTACATCCTCGATTTAAAAAAAAATTTTTTAGTACATCCTCGATCTAAAAAAAATTTTTTTAGTACAGCCTTGATATGAAAAAAATTTTTTTAGTACATCCTCGATCTAAAAAAATTTTTTTAGTACATCCTCGATCTAAAAAAAATTTTTTTAGTACATCCTCGATCTAAAAAAATTTTTTTAGTACATCCTCGATTTAAAAAAAAATTTTTTAGTACATCCTCGATCTAAAAAAATTTTTTTAGTACATCCTCGATCTAAAAAAAATTTTTTTAGTACATCCTCGATCAAAAAAAAATTTTTTTAGTACATCCTCGATCTAAAAAAATTTTTTTAGTACATCCTCGATTTAAAAAAAATTTTTTAGTACATCCTCGATCTAAAAAAAATTTTTTTAGCACATCCTCGATCTAAAAAAATTTTTTTAGTACATCCTCGATTTAAAAAAAATTTTTTTAGTACATCCTCGATCTAAAAAAATTTTTTTAGTACATCCTCGATTTAAAAAAAATTTTTTTAGTACATCCTCGATCTAAAAAAATTTTTTTAGTACATCCTCGATTTAAAAAAAAATTTTTTAGTACATCCTCGATCTAAAAAAAATTTTTTTAGTACATCCTTGATATGAAAAAAAATTTTTTTAGTACATCCTCGATTTAAAAAAATTTTTTTAGTACATCCTCGATCAAAAAAAAATTTTTTTAGTACATCCTCGATCTAAAAAAATTTTTTTAGTACATCCTCGATTTAAAAAAAATTTTTTTAGTACATCCTCGATCAAAAAAATTTTTTTAGTACATCCTCGATCTAAAAAAAATTTTTTTAGTACATCCTCGATCAAAAAAAAATTTTTTTAGTACATCCTCGATCTAAAAAAATTTTTTTAGTACATCCTCGATTTAAAAAAAATTTTTAGTACATCCTCGATCTAAAAAAATTTTTTTAGCACATCCTCGATCTAAAAAAATTTTTTTAGTACATCCTCGATTTAAAAAAAATTTTTTTAGTACATCCTCGATCTAAAAAAAATTTTTTTAGTACATCCTCGATCAAAAAAAAATTTTTTTAGTACATCCTCGATCTAAAAAAATTTTTTTAGTACATCCTCGATTTAAAAAAAATTTTTTAGTACATCCTCGATCTAAAAAAAATTTTTTTAGCACATCCTCGATCTAAAAAAATTTTTTTAGTACATCCTCGATTTAAAAAAAATTTTTTTAGTACATCCTCGATCTAAAAAAAATTTTTAGTACATCCTCGATTTAAAAAAAAATTTTTTAGTACATCCTCGATCTAAAAAAAATTTTTTTAGTACATCCTCGATTTAAAAAAAAATTTTTTAGTACATCCTCGATCTAAAAAAATTTTTTTAGTACATCCTTGATCTAAAAAAAATTTTTTTAGTACATCCTTGATATGAAAAAAATTTTTTTAGTACATCCTCGATCTAAAAAAATTTTTTTAGTACATCCTCGATCAAAAAAAAATTTTTTTAGTACATCCTCGATCTAAAAAAATTTTTTTAGTACATCCTCGATTTAAAAAAAATTTTTTTAGTACATCCTCGATCCAAAAAAATTTTTTTAGTACATCCTCGATCTAAAAAAATTTTTTTAGTACATCCTCGTTTTAAAAAAAATTTTTTAGTACATCCTCGATCTAAAAAAAATTTTTTTAGCACATCCTCGATCTAAAAAAATTTTTTTAGTACATCCTCGATTTAAAAAAAATTTTTTAGCACATCCTCGATCTAAAAAAAATTTTTTTAGCACATCCTCGATCTAAAAAAATTTTTTTAGTACATCCTCGATTTAAAAAAAATTTTTTTAGTACATCCTCGATCTAAAAAAATTTTTTTAGTACATCCTCGATTTAAAAAAAAATTTTTTAGTACATCCTCGATTTAAAAAAAAATTTTTAGTACATCCTCGATCTAAAAAAAATTTTTTTAGCACATCCTCGATCTAAAAAATTTTTTTAGTACATCCTCGATTTAAAAAAAATTTTTTTAGTACATCCTCGATCTAAAAAAATTTTTTTAGTACATCCTCGATCTAAAAAAAAATTTTTTAGTACATCCTTGATATGAAAAAAATTTTTTTAGTACATCCTCGATTTAAAAAAAATTTTTTAGTACATCCTCGATCAAAAAAAAATTTTTTTAGTACATCCTCGATTTAAAAAAAATTTTTCTAGTACATCCTCGATCTAAAAAAAAATTTTTTAGTACATCCTTGATATGAAAAAAATTTTTTTAGTACATCCTCGATTTAAAAAAAATTTTTTAGTACATCCTCGATCAAAAAAAAATTTTTTTAGTACATCCTCGATTTAAAAAAAATTTTTCTAGTACATCCTCGATCTAAAAAAATTTTTTTAGTACATCCTCGATCTAAAAAAATTTTTCTAGTACATCCTCGATCAAAAAAAAATTTTTTTAGTACATCGTCGATCTAAAAAAATTTTTTTAGTACATCCTCGATTTAAAAAAAATTTTTTTAGTACATCCTCGATCTTAAAAAATTTTTTTAGTACATCCTCGATCTAAAAAAAATTTTTTTAGTACATCCTTGATATGAAAAAAATTTTTTTAGTACATCCTCGATCTAAAAAAATTTTTTAGTACATCCTCGATCTAAAAAAAATTTTTTTAGTACATCCTCGATTTAAAAAAAATTTTTCTAGTACATCCTCGATCTAAAAAAATTTTTTTAGTACGTCCTCGATCTAAAAAAATTTTTTTAGTACATCCTCGATCAAAAAAAAATTTTTTTAGTACATCCTCGATCTAAAAAAATTTTTTTAGTACATCCTCGATTTAAAAAAAATTTTTTTAGTACATCCTCGATCTAAAAAAATTTTTTTAGTACATCCTCGATTTAAAAAAAAATTTTTTAGTACATCCTCGATTTAAAAAAAATTTTTCTAGTACATCCTCGATCTAAAAAAATTTTTTTAGTACATCCTCGATCTAAAAAAATTTTTTTAGTACATCCTCGATCTAAAAAAAAATTTTTTAGTACATCCTTGATATGAAAAAAATTTTTTTAGTACATCCTCGATTTAAAAAAAATTTTTTAGTACATCCTCGATCAAAAAAAAATTTTTTTAGTACATCCTCGATTTAAAAAAAATTTTTCTAGTACATCCTCGATCTAAAAAAATTTTTTTAGTACATCCTCGATCTAAAAAAATTTTTCTAGTACATCCTCGATCAAAAAAATTTTTTTTTAGTACATCGTCGATCTAAAAAAATTTTTTTAGTACATCCTCGATTTAAAAAAAATTTTTTTAGTACATCCTCGATCTAAAAAAATTTTTTTAGTACATCCTCGATTTAAAAAAAATTTTTTTAGTACATCCTCGATCTAAAAAAATTTTTTTAGTACATCCTCGATCTAAAAAAATTTTTTTAGTACATCCTCGATTTAAAAAAAATTTTTTAGTACATCCTCGATCTAAAAAAAATTTTTTTAGCACATCCTTGATCTAAAAAAATTTTTTTAGTACATCCTCAATTTAAAAAAAAATTTTTAGTACATCCTCGATCTAAAAAAAATTTTTTTAGCACATCCTCGATCTAAAAAAATTTTTTTAGTACATCCTCGATTTAAAAAAAAATTTTTTAGTACATCCTCGATCTAAAAAAATTTTTTTAGTACATCCTCGATTTAAAAAAAAATTTTTTAGTACATCCTCGATTTAAAAAAAATTTTTTAGTACATCCTCGATCTAAAAAAAATTTTTTTAGCACATCCTCGATCTAAAAAAAATTTTTTAGTACATCCTCGATTTAAAAAAAATTTTTTTAGTACATCCTCGATCTAAAAAAATTTTTTTAGTACATCCTCGATTTAAAAAAAAATTTTTTAGTACATCCTCGATCTAAAAAAATTTTTTTAGTACATCCTCGATCTAAAAAAAAAATTTTTAGTACATCCTTGATATGAAAAAAATTTTTTTAGTACATCCTCGATTAAAAAAAAATTTTTCTAGTACATCCTCGATCTAAAAAAATTTTTTTAGTACATCCTCGATCTAAAAAAATTTTTTTAGTACATCCTCGATTTAAAAAAAATTTTTTAGTACATCCTCGATCTAAAAAAAATTTTTTTAGCACATCCTCGATCTAAAAAAATTTTTTTAGTACATCCTCGATCTAAAAAAAATTTTTTTAGTACATCCTCGATCTAAAAAAATTTTTTTAGTACATCCTCGATTTAAAAAAAAAATTTTTTAGTACATCCTCGATCTAAAAAAATTTTTTTAGTACATCCTCGATCTAAAAAAAAATTTTTTAGTACATCCTTGATATGAAACAAATTTTTTTAGTACATCCTCGATTTAAAAAAAATTTTTTAGTACATCCTCGATCAAAAAAAAATTTTTTTAGTACATCCTCGATTTAAAAAAAATTTTTTTAGTACATCGTCGATCTAAAAAAATTTTTTTAGTACATCCTCGATTTAAAAAAAATTTTTTTAGTACATCCTCGATCTTAAAAAATTTTTTTAGTACATCCTCGATCTAAAAAAAATTTTTTTAGTACATCCTTGATATGAAAAAAATTTTTTTAGTACATCCTCGATCTAAAAAAATTTTTTAGTACATCCTCGATATAAAAAAAATTTTTTTAGTACATCCTCGATCTAAAAAAATTTTTTTAGTACATCCTCGATCTAAAAAAATTTTTTTAATACATCCTCGATCTAAAAAAATTTTTTTAGTACATCCTCGATCAAAAAAAAATTTTTTTAGTACATCCTCGATCTAAAAAAATTTTTTTAGTACATCCTCGATTTAAAAAAAATTTTTTAGTACATCCTCGATCTAAAAAAAATTTTTTTAGTACATCCTCGATCTAAAAAAATTTTTTTAGTACATCCTCGATCTAAAAAAATTTTTTTAGTACATCCTCGATTTAAAAAAAATTTTTCTAGTACATCCTCGATCTAAAAAAATTTTTTTAGTACATCCTCGATTTAAAAAAAATTTTTCTAGTACATCCTCGATCTAAAAAAATTTTTTCAGTACATCCTCGATCTAAAAAAAATTTTTTTAGTACATGCTTGATATGAAAAAAAATTTTTTAGTACATCCTCGATCTAAAAAAATTTTTTAGTACATCCTCGGTCTAAAAAAATTTTTTTAGTACATCCTCGATCTAAAAAAATTTTTTTAGTACATCCTCGATCAAAAAAAAATTTTTTTAGTACATCCTCGATCTAAGAAAATTTTTTTAGTACATCCTCGATTTAAAAAAAATTTTTTTAGTACATCCTCGATCTAAAAAAATTTTTTTAGTACATCCTCGATCTAAAAAAATTTTTTTAGTACATCCTTGATATGAAAAAATTTTTTTAGTACATCCTCGATCTAAAAAAAATTTTTTAGTACATCCTCGATTTAAAAAAAAATTTTCTAGTACATCCTCGATCTAAAAAAATTTTTTTAGTACATCCTCGATCTAAAAAAATTTTTTTAGTACATCCTCGATAAAAAAAAAATTTTTTTAGTACATCCTCGATCTAAAAAAATTTTTTTAGTACATCCTCGATTTAAAAAAAATTTTTAGTACATCCTCAATCTAAAAAAAAATTTTTTTAATGCATCCTCGATCTAAAAAAATTTTTTTAGTACATCCTCGATTTAAAAAAAATTTTTTAGTACATCCTCGATATAAAATAAATTTTTTTAGTACATCCTCGATCTAAAAAAATTTTTTTAGTACATCCTCGATTTAAAAAAAATTTTTTAGTACATCCTCGATCTAAAAAAAATTTTTTTAGTACATCCTCGATCTAAAAAAATTTTTTTAGTACATCCTCGATCTAAAAAAATTTTTTTAGTACATCCTCGATCTAAAAAAATTTTTTTAGTACATCCTCGATCTAAAAAAAATTATTTTAGTACATCCTCGATTTAAAAAAAATTTTTCTAGTACATCCTCGATCTAAAAAAATTTTTTTAGTACATCCTCGATCTAAAAAAATTTTTTTAGTACATCCTCGATCAAAAAAAAATTGTTTTAGTACATCCTCGATCTAAAAAAATTTTTTTAGTACATCCTCGATTTAAAAAAAATTTTTTAGTACATCCTCGATCTAAAAAAAATTTTTTTAGTACATCCTCGATCTTAAAAAAATTTTTTTAGTACATCCTCGATTTAAAAAAAATTTTTTTAGTACATCCTCGATCTAAAAAAATTTTTTTAGTACATCCTCGATCTAAAAAAAATTTTTTTTGTACATGCTCGATTTAAAAAAAATTTTTCTAGTACATCCTCGATCAAAAAAAATTTTTTTAGTACATCCTCGATCTAAAAAAATTTTTTTAGTACATCCTCGATTTAAAAAAAAATTTTTTTAGTACATCCTCGATCTGAAAAAATTTTTTTAGTACATCCTCGATTTAAAAAAAATTTTTTAGTACATCCTCGATCTAAAAAAAATTTTTTTAGTACATCCTCGATCTAAAAAAATTTTTTTAGTACATCCTCGATTTAAAAAAAAATTTTTTAGTACATCCTCGATCTAAAAAAATTTTTTTAGTACATCCTCGATCTCAAAAAATTTTTTTAGTACATCCTCGATCAAAAAAAAATTTTTTTAGTACATCCTCGATCTAAAACAATTGTTTTAGTACATCCTCGATTTAAAAAAAATTTTTTAGTACATCCTCGATCTAAAAAAAATTTTTTTAGTACATCCTCGATCTAAAAAAATTTTTTTAGTACATCCTCGATTTAAAAAAAATTTTTAGTACATCCTCGATCTAAAAAAAATTTTTTTAGTACATCCTCGATTTAAAAAAAATTTTTTAGTACATCCTCGATCTAAAAAAAATTTTTTTAGTACATCCTCGATCTAAAAAAATTTTTTTAGTACATCCTCGATTTAAAAAAAATTTTTTTAGTACATCCTCGATCTAAAAAAATTTTTTTAGTACATCCTAGATCAAAAAAAATTTTTTTAGTACATCCTCGATTTAAAAAAAATTTTTCTAGTACATCCTCGATCTAAAAAAATTTTTTTAGTACATCCTCGATTTCAAAAAAATTTTTTAGTACATCCTCGATCTAAAAAAAATTTTTTTAGTACATCCTCGATCTAAAAAAATTTTTTTAGTACATCTTCGATTTAAAAAAAATTTTTTAGTACATCCTCGATCTAAAAAAAATTTTTTTAGTACATCCTCGATCTAAAAAAATTTTTTTAGTACATCCTCGATCAAAAAAAAATTTTTTTAGTACATCCTCGATCTAAAAAAATTTTTTTAGTACATCCTCGATTTAAAAAAAATTTTTTAGTACATCCTCGATCTAAAAAAAATTTTTTTAGTACATCCTCGATCTTAAAAAAATTTTTTTAGTACATCCTCGATTTAAAAAAAATTTTTTTAGTACATCCTCGATCTAAAAAAATTTTTTTAGTACATCCTCGATCTAAAAAAAATTTTTTTTGTACATGCTCGATTTAAAAAAAATTTTTCTAGTACATCCTCGATCTAAAAAAATTTTTTTAGTACATCCTCGATCTAAAAAAATTTTTTTAGTACATAATCGATCAAAAAAAAATTTTTTTAGTACATCCTCGATCTAAAAAAATTTTTTTAGTACATCCTCGATTTAAAAAAAAATTTTTAGTACATCCTCGATCTAAAAAAAATTTTTTTAGTACATCCTCGATCTAAAAAAATTTTTTTAGTACATCCTCGATTTAAAAAAAAATTTTTTAGTACATCCTCGATCTAAAAAAATTTTTTTAGTACATCCTCGATCAAAAAAAATTTTTTTAGTACATCCTCGATCTAAAAAAATTGTTTTAGTACATCCTCGATTTAAAAAAAATTTTTTAGTACATCCTCGATCTAAAAAAAATTTTTTTAGTACATCCTCGATCTAAAAAAATTTTTTTAGTACATCCTCGATTTAAAAAAAATTTTTTAGTACATCCTCGATCTAAAAAAAATTTTTTTAGTACATCCTCGATCTAAAAAAATTTTTTTAGTACATCCTCGATTTAAAAAAAATTTTTTAGTACATCCTCGATCTAAAAAAAATTTTTTTAGTACATCCTCGATCTAAAAAAATTTTTTTAGTACATCCTCGATTTAAAAAAAATTTTTTTAGTACATCCTCGATCTAAAAAAATTTTTTTAGTACATCCTAGATCAAAAAAAATTTTTTTAGTACATCCTCGATTTAAAAAAAATTTTTCTAGTACATCCTCGATCTAAAAAAATTTTTTTAGTACATCCTCGATCTAAAAAAATTTTTTTAGTACATCCTCGATCAAAAAAAAATTTTTTTAGTACATCCTCGATCTAAAAAAATTTTTTTAGTACATCCTCGATTTAAAAAAAATTTTTTAGTACATCCTCGATCTAAAAAAAATTTTTTTAGTACATCCTCGATCTAAAAAAATTTTTTTAGTACATCCTCGATTTAAAAAAAATTTTTTTAGTACATCCTCGATCTAAAAAAATTTTTTTAGTACATCCTCGATCTAAAAAAAATTTTTTTAGTACATGCCCGATTAAAAAAAAATTTTTCTAGTACATCCTCGATCTAAAAAAATTTTTTTAGTACATCCTCGATCTAAAAAAATTTTTTTAGTACATCCTCGATCAAAAAAAAATTTTTTTAGTACATCCTCGATCTAAAAAAATTTTTTAGTACATCCTCGATTTAAAAAAAATTTTTTAGTACATCCTCGATCTAAAATAATTTTTTTAGTACATCCTCGATCTAAAAAGATTTTTTTAGTACATCCTCGATCAAAAAAAAATTTTTTTAGTACATCCTCGATCTAAAAAAAATTTTTTTAGTACATGCTCGATTAAAAAAAAATTTTTCTAGTACATCCTCGATCTAAAAAAATTTTTTTAGTACATCCTCGATCTAAAAAAATTTTTTTAGTACATCCTCGATTTAAAAAAAATTTTTTTAGTACATCCTCGATCTAAAAAATTTTTTTAGTACATCCTCGATCTAAAAAAAATTTTTTTAGTACATGCTCGATTAAAAAAAAATTTTTCTAGTACATCCTCGATCAAAAAAAAATTTTTTTTAGTACATCCTCGATCTAAAAAAATTTTTTTAGTACATCCTCGATTTAAAAAAAAATTTTTAGTACATCCTCGATCTAAAAAAAATTTTTTTAGTACATCCTCGATCTAAAAAAATTTTTTTAGTACATCCTCGATTTAAAAAAAATTTTTCTAGTGCATCCTCGATCTAAAAAAATTTTTTTAGTACATCCTCGATTTAAAAAAAATTTTTCTAGTACATCCTCGATCTAAAAAAATTTTTTTAGTACATCCTCGATCTAAAAAGATTTTTTTAGTACATCCTCGATCTAAAAAAAATTTTTTTAGCACATCCTCGATCTAAAAAAATTTTTTTAGTACATCCTCGATTTAAAAAAAATTTTTTTAGTACATCCTCGATCTAAAAAAATTTTTTTAGTACATCCTCGATCAAAAAAAAATTTTTTTTAGTACATCCTCGATCTAAAAAAATTTTTTTAGTACATCCTCGATTTAAAAAAAATTTTTTAGTACATCCTCGATCTAAAAAAAATTTTTTTAGTACATCCTCGATCTAAAAAAATTTTTTTAGTACATCCTCGATTTAAAAAAAATTTTTCTAGTGCATCCTCGATCTAAAAAAATTTTTTTAGTACATCCTCGATTTAAAAAAAATTTTTCTAGTACATTCTCGATCTAAAAAAATTTTTTTAGTACATCCTCGATCTAAAAAGATTTTTTTAGTACATCCTCGATCTAAAAAAAATTTTTTTAGCACATCCTCGATCTAAGAAAATTTTTTTAGTACATCCTCGATTTAAAAAAAATTTTTTTAGTACATCCTCGATCTAAAAAAATTTTTTTAGTACATCCTCGATCTAAAAAAAATTTTTTTAGTACATCCTTGATATGAAAAAAATTTTTTTAGTACATCCTCGATCTAAAAAAATTTTTTAGTACATCCTCGATCTAAAAAAATTTTTTTAGTACCTCCTCGATCTAAGAAAATTTTTTTAGTACATCCTCGATTTAAAAAAAATTTTTTTAGTACATCCTCGATCTAAAAAAATTTTTTTAGTACATCCTCGATCTAAAAAAATTTTTTTAGTACATCCTTGATATGAAAAAATTTTTTTAGTACATCCTCGATCTAAAAAAAATTTTTTAGTACATCCTCGATTTAAAAAAAATTTTTCTAGTACATCCTCGATCTAAAAAAATTTGTTTAGTACATCCTCGATCTAAAAAAATTTTTTTAGTACATCCTCGATAAAAAAAAAAAATTTTTAGTACATCCTCGTTCTAAAAAAATTTTTTTAGTACATCCTCGATTTAAAAAAAATTTTTAGTACATCCTCGATCTAAAAAAAAATTTTTTTAATGCATCCTCGATCTAAAAAAATTTTTTTAGTACATCCTCGATCTAAAAAAATTTTTTAGTACATCCTCGATATAAAAAAAATTTTTTTAGTACATCCTCAATCTAAAAAAATTTTTTTAGTACATCCTCGATTTAAAAAAAATTTTTTAGTACATCCTCGATCTAAAAAAAATTTTGTTAGTACATCCTCGATCTAAAAAAATTTTTTTAGTACATCCTCGATCTAAAAAAATTTTTTAGTACATCCTCGATCTAAAAAAATTTTTTTAGTACATCCTCGATCTAAAAAAAATTTTTTTAGTACATCCTCGATTTAAAAAAAATTTTTCTAGTACATCCTCGATCTAAAAAAATTTTTTTAGTACATCCTCGATCTAAAAAAATTTTTTTAGTACATCCTCGATCAAAAAAAAATTTTTTTAGTACATCCTCGATCTAAAAAAATTTTTTAGTACATCCTCGATTTAAAAAAAATTTTTTAGTACATCCTCGATCTAAAAAAAATTTTTTTAGTACATCCTCGATCTTAAAAAAATTTTTTTAGTACATCCTCGATTTAAAAAAAATTTTTTTAGTACATCCTCGATCTAAAAAAATTTTTTTAGTACATCCTCGATCTAAAAAAAATTTTTTTTGTACATGCTCGATTTAAAAAAAATTTTTCTAGTACATCCTCGATCTAAAAAAAATTTTTTAGTACATCCTCGATCTAAAAAAATTTTTTTAGTACATCCTCGATCTAAAAAAAATTTTTTTAGTACATCCTCGATTTAAAAAAAAATTTTCTAGTACATCCTCGATCTAAAAAAATTTTTTTAGTACATCCTCGATCTAAAAAAATTTTTTTAGTACATCCTCGATCTGAAAAAAATTTTTTTAGTACATCCTCGATCTAAAAAAATTTTTTTTAGTACATCCTCGATCTAAAAAAATTTTTTTAGTACATCCTCGATCTAAAAAAATTTTTTTAGTACATCCTCGATCTAAAAAAAATTTTTTTAGTACATCCTCGATATGAAAAAAATTTTTTTAGTACATCCTCGATCTAAAAAAATTTTTTTAGTACATCCTCGATCAAAAAAAAATTTTTTTAGTACATCCTCGATCTAAAAAAAATTTTTTTAGTACATCCTCGATCTAAAAAAGTTTTTTTAGTACATCCTCGATTTAAAAAAAATTTTTTAGTACATCCTCGATCTAAAAAAAATTTTTTTAGTACATCCTCGATCTAAAAAAATTTTTTTAGTACATCCTCGATTTAAAAAAAATTTTTTAGTACATCCTCGATCTAAAAAAAATTTTTTTAGTACATCCTCGATCTAAAAAAATTTATTTAGTACATCCTCGATTTAAAAAAAATTTTTTAGTACATCCTCGATCTAAAAAAAATTTTTTTAGTACATCCTCGATCTAAAAAAATTTTTTTAGTACATCCTCGATCTAAAAAAAATTTTTTTAGTACATCCTCGATCTAAAAAAATTTTTTTAGTACATCCTCGATCTAAAAAAAATTTTTTTAGTACATCCTCGATTTAAAAAAAAATTTTCTAGTACATCCTCGATCTAAAAAAATTTTTTTAGTACATCCTCGATCTAAAAAAATTTTTTTAGTACATCCTCGATCAAAAAAAAATTTTTTTAGTACATCCTCGATCTAAAAAAATTTTTTTAGTACATCCTCGATTTAAAAAAAATTTTTTAGTACATCCTCGATCTAAAAAAAATTTTTTTAGTACATCCTCGATCTAAAAAAATTTTTTTAGTACATCCTCGATTTAAAAAAAATTTTTTTAGTACATCCTCGATCTAAAAAAATTTTTTTAGCACATCCTCGATCTAAAAAAATTTTTTTTAGTACATCCTCGATTTAAAAAATTTTTTCTAGTACATCCTCGATCTATAAAAATTTTTTTAGTACATCCTCGATCTAAAAAAATTTTTTTAGTACATCCTCGATCAAAAAAAAATTTTTTTAGTACATCCTCGATCTAAAAAAATTTTTTAGTATATCCTCGATCTAAAAAAAAATTTTTTAGTACATCCTAGATCTAAAAAAATTTTTTTAGTACATCTTCGATCTAAAAAAAATTTTTTTAGTACATCCTTGATATAAAAAAAAATTTTTTTAGTACATCCTCGATCTAAAAAAATTTTTTAGTACATCCTCGATCTAAAAAAAATTTTTTTAGTACATCCTCGATTTAAAAAAAATTTTTCTAGTACATCCTCGATCTAAAAAAATTTTTTTAGTACATCCTCGATCTAAAAAAATTTTTTTAGTACATCCTCGATCTAAAAAAAATTTTTTAGTACATCCTCGATCTAAAAAAAATTTTTTTGGTACATCCTCGATCTAAAAAAATTTTTTTAGTACATCCTCGATTTAAAAAAAATTTTTTTAGTACATCCTCGATCTAAAAAAATTTTTTAAGTACATCCTCGATCTAAAAAAAATTTTTTTAGTACATCCTCGATTTAAAAAAAATTTTTCTAGTACATTCTCGATCTAAAAAAATTTTTTTAGTACATCCTCGATCTAAAAAAATTTTTTTAGTACATCCTCGATAAAAAAAAAATTTTTTTAGTACATCCTCGATCTAAAAAAATTTTTTTAGTACATCCTCGATTTAAAAAAAATTTTTTAGTACATCCTCGATCTAAAAAAAAATTTTTTTAATGCATCCTCGATCTAAAAAAATTTTTTTAGTACATCCTCGATTTAAAAAAAATTTTTTAGTACATCCTCGATATAAAAAAAATTTTTTTAGTACATCCTCGATCTAAAAAAATTTTTTTAGTACATTCTCGATTTAAAAAAAATTTTTTAGTACATCCTCGATCTAAAAAAATTTTTTAGTACATCCTCGATCTAAAAAAAATTTTTTTAGTACATCCTCGATTTAAAAAAAATTTTTCTAGTACATTCTCGATCTAAAAAAATTTTTTTAGTACATCCTCGATCTAAAAAAATTTTTTTAGTACATCCTCGATCAAAAAAAAATTTTTTTAGTACATCCTCGATCTAAAACAATTTTTTTAGTACATCCTCGATCTAAAAAAAATTTTTTAGTACATCCTCGATCTAAAAAAAATTTTTTTAGTACATCCTCGATCTAAAAAAATTTTTTTAGTACATCCTCGATTTAAAAAAAATTTTTTTAGTACATCCTCGATCTAAAAAAATTTTTTAGTACATCCTCGATCTAAAAAAAATTGTTTTAGTACATCCTCGATTTAAAAAAAATTTTTCTAGTACATTCTCGATCTAAAAAAATTTTTTTAGTACATCCTCGATCTAAAAAATTTTTTTTAGTACATCCTCGATTTAAAAAAAATTTTTTAGTACATCCTCGATCTAAAAAAAATTTTTTTAGTACATCCTCGATCTAAAAAAATTTTTTTAGTACATCCTCGATTTAAAAAAAAATTTTTTAGTACATCCTCGATCTAAAAAAATTTTTTTAGTACATCCTCGATCTAAAAAAAATTTTTTTAGTACATCCTCGATTTAAAAAAAATTTTTCTAGTACATCCTCGATCTAAAAAAATTTTTTTAGTACATCCTCGATCTCAAAAAATTTTTTTAGTACACCCTCGATCAAAAAAAAATTTTTTTAGTACATCCTCGATCTAAAAAAATTTTTTTAGTACATCCTCGATTTAAAAAAAATTTTTTAGTACATCCTCGATCTAAAAAAAATTTTTTTAGTACATCCTCGATCTAAAAAAATTTTTTTAGTACATCCTCGATTTAAAAAATAATTTTTAGTACATCCTCGATCTAAAAAAAATTTTTTTAGTACATCCTCGATCTAAAAAATTTTTTTTAGTACATCCTCGATTTAAAAAAAATTTTTTTAGTACATCCTCGATCTAAAAAAATTTTTTTAGTACATCCTAGATCAAAAAAAATTTTTTTAGTACATCCTCGATTTAAAAAAAATTTTTTTAGTACATCCTCGATCTAAAAAAATTTTTTTAGTACATCCTCGATCTAAAAAAAATTTTTTTAGTACATCCTCGATCTAAAAAAATTTTTTTAGTACATCCTCGATTTAAAAAAAATTTTTTAATACATCCTCGATCTAAAAAAAATTTTTTTAGTACATCCTCGATCTAAAAAAATTTTTTTAGTACATCCTCGATTTAAAAAAAATTTTTCTAGTACATCCTCGATCTAAAAAAATTTTTTTAGTACATCCTCGATCTAAAAAAATTTTTTTAGTACATCCTCGATTTAAAAAAAATTTTTTAGTACATCCTCGATCTAAAAAAAAATTTTTTAGTACATCCTCGATCTAAAAAAATTTTTTTAGTACATCCTCGATTTAAAAAAAATTTTTTTAGTACATCCTCGATCTAAAAAAATTTTTTTAGTACATCCTCGATTTAAAAAAAAATTTTTTTAGTACATCCTCGATCTAAAAAAATTTTTTTAGTACATCCTCGATCTAAAAAAAATTTTTTAGTACATTCTCGAATTAAAAAATATTTTTTAGTACATCCTCGATCTAAAAAAAATTTTTTTAGTACATCCTCGATCTAAAAAAATTTTTTTAGTACATCCTCGATTTAAAAAAAATTTTTCTAGTACATCCTCGATCTAAAAAAATTTTTTTAGTACATCCTCGATCTAAAAAAATTTTTTTAGTACATCCTCGATTTAAAAAAAATTTTTTAGTACATCCTCGATCTAAAAAAAAATTTTTTAGTACATCCTCGATCTAAAAAAATTTTTTTAGTACATCCTCGATTTAAAAAAAATTTTTTTAGTACATCCTCGATCTAAAAAAATTTTTTTAGTACATCCTCGATTTAAAAAAAAATTTTTCTAGTACATCCTCGATCTAAAAAAATTTTTTTAGTACATCCTCGATCTAAAAAAATTTTTTTAGTACATCCTCGATCAAAAAAAAATTTTTTTAGTACATCCTCGATCTAAAAAAAATTTTTTAGTACATCCTCGAATTAAAAAAAATTTTTTAGTACATCCTCGATCTAAAAAAAATTTTTTTAGTACATCCTCGATCTAAAAAAATTTTTTTAGTACATCCTCGATCTAAAAAAATTTTTTTAGTACATCCTCGATCTAAAAAAAATTTTTTTAGTACATCCTCGATCTAAAAAAAATTTTTTTAGTACATCCTCGATCTAAAAAAATTTTTTTAGTACATCCTCGATTTAAAAAAAAATTTTTTAGTACATCCTCGATCTAAAAAAATTTTTTTAGTACATCCTCGATTTAAAAAAAATTTTTTTAGTAGATCCTCGATCTAAAAAAATTTTTTGAGTACATCCTCGATCTAAAAAAAATTTTTTTAGTACATGCTCGATTAAAAAAAATTTTTTTAGTACATCCTCGATCTAAAAAAATTTTTTTAGTACATCCTCGATCTAAAAAAATTTTTTTAGTACATTCTCGAATTAAAAAATATTTTTTAGTACATCCTCGATCTAAAAAAAATTTTTTTAGTACATCCTCGATCTAAAAAAATTTTTTTAGTACATCCTCGATTTAAAAAAAATTTTTCTAGTACATCCTCGATCTAAAAAAATTTTTTTAGTACATCCTCGATCTAAAAAAATTTTTTTAGTACATCCTCGATCTAAAAAAATTTTTTTAGTACATCCTCGATCTAAAAAAAATTTTTTAGTACATCCTCGATTTAAAAAAAATTTTTTTAGTACATCCTCGATCTAAAAAAATTTTTTAGTACATCCTCGACCTAAAAAAAATTTTTTTAGTACATCCTCGATCTAAAAAAATTTTTTCAGTACATCCTCGATTTAAAAAAAATTTTTTTAGTACATCCTCGATCTAAAAAAATTTTTTTAGATCGAGGATGTACTAAAAAAATTTTTTTTAGATCGAGGATGTACTATAAAAATTTTTTTAAATCGAGGATGTACTAGAAAATTTTTTTTTAATTCGAGGATGTACTAAAAAAATTTTTTTTAGATCGAGGATGTACTAAAAAAATTTTTTTAGATCGAGGATGTACTAAAAAAATTTTTTTAGATCGAGAATGTACTAAAAAAAAATTTTTTATATCAAGGATGAACTAAATAATTTTTTTTTAGATCGAGGATGTACTAAAAAATTTTTTTAGATCGAGGATGTACTAAAAAAATTTTTTTCATATCAAGGATGTACTAAAAAAATTTTTTTTAGATCAAGGATGTACTAAAAAAATTTTTTTAGATCGAGGATGTACTAAAAAAATTTTTTTAGATCGAGAATGTACTAAAAAAAATTTTTTCATATCAAGGATGTACTAAAAAAATTTTTTTTAGATCGAGGATGTTTAAAAAATTTTTTTAGATCGAGGATGTACTAAAAAAATTTTTTTAGATCGAGAATGTACTAAAAAAAATTTTTTCATATCAAGGATGTACTAAAAAAATTTTTTTTAGATCGAGGATGTACAAAAAAATTTTTTTTGATCGAGGATGTACTAAAAAAATTGTTTTTAGATCAAGGATGTACTAAAAAAAATTTTCTTGATCGAGGATGTACTAAAAATATTTTTTTTAGATCAAGGATGTACTAAAAAAATTTTTTTTGATCGAGGATGTACTAAAAAAATTTTTTTTGATCGAGGATGTACTAAAAAAATTTTTTTTGATCGAGGATGTACTAAAAAAATTTTTTTAGATCGAGGATGTACTAAAAAAATTTTTTTAGATCGAGGATGTACTAGAAATTTTTTTTTTAAATCGAGGATGTACTAAAAAAATTTTTTTTAGGTCGAGGATGTACTAAAAAAATTTTTTTAGATCGAGGATGTACTAAAAAATTTTTTTAAATCGAGGATGTACTAAAAAAACTTTTTTCATATCAAGGATGTACTAAAAAAATTTTTTTTAGATCGAGGATGTACTAAAAAAATTTTTTTAGATCGAGGATGTACTAGAAAATTTTTTTTTAATTCGAGGATGTACTAAAAAAATTATTTTTAGATCGAGGATGTACTAAAAAAATTTTTTTAGATCGAGGATGTACTAAAAAAATTTTTTTAGATCGAGAATGTACTAAAAAAAATTTTTTCATATCAAGGATGTACTAAATAAATTTTTTTTAGATCGAGGATATACTTAAAAAATTTTTTTTGATCTAGGATGTACTAAAAAAATTTTTTTTGATCGAGGATGTACTAAAAAAATTTTTTTTAGATCGAGGATGTACTAAAAAAAATTTTTTCACATCAAGGATGTACTAAAAAAATTTTTTTTAGATCGAGGATGTACTAAAAAATTTTTTTTAAATCGAGGATGTACTAAAAAAATTTTTTTTGATCGCGGATGTACTAAAAAAATTTTTTTTAGATCGAGGATGTATTAAAAAAATTTTTTTAGATCGAGGATGTACTAAAAATATTTTTTTTAGATCAAGGATGTACTAAAAAAATTTTTTTAGATCGAGGATGTACTACAAAAATTTTTTTAGATCGAGGATGTACTAAAAAAAATTTTTTCATATCAAGGATGTACTAAAAAAATTTTTTTTAGATCGAGGATGTACTAAAAAAAATTTTTTCATATCAAGGATGTACTAAAAAAATTTTTTTTAGATCGAGGATGTACTAAAAAAATTTTTTTAGATCGAGGATGTACTAAACAAATTTTTTTTAGATCGAGGAAAGACTAAAAAAATTTTTTTTCATCGAAGATGTACTAAAAAAATTTTTTTAGATCGAGGATGTACTAAAAAAATTTTTTTTGATCGAGGATGTACTAAAAAAATTTTTTTTAGATCGAGGATGTAGTAAAAAAATTTTTTTTGATCGAGGATGTAGTAAAAAAATTTTTTTAGATCGAGGATGTACTAAACAAATTTTTTTCATCTCAAGGATGTACTAAAAACATTTGTTTTAGATCGAGGATGTACTAAAAAAATTTTTTTTGACCGAAGATGTACTAAAAAAATTTTTTTTAGATCGAGGATGTACTAAAAAAATTTTTTTCATATCAAGGATGTACTAAAAAAATTTTTTTTAGATCGAGGATGTACTAAAAAAATTTTTTGTTGATCGAGGATGTACTACAAAAATTTTTTTAGATCGAGGATGTACTAAAAAAAATTTTTTCATATCAAGGATGTACTAAAAAAATTTTTTTTAGATCGAGGATGTACTAAAAAAAATTTTTTCATATCAAGGATGTACTAAAAAAAATGTTTTTAGATCGAGGATGTACTAAAAAAATTTTTTTTAGATCGAGGATGTACTAAAAAAATTTTTTTAGATTGAGGATGTACTAAAAAAATTTTTTTAGATCGAGGATGTACTAAAAAAATTTTTTTTAGATCAAGGATGTACTAAAAAAATTTTTTTTTAGATCGAGGATGTACTAAAAAATTTTTTTTAGATCGAGGATGTACTAAAAAAAATTTTTTCATACCAAGGATGTACTAAAAAAATTTTTTTTAGATCGAGGATGTACTAAAAAAATTTTTTTAGATCGAGGATGTACTAAAAAAAAAATTTTCATATCAAGGATGTACTAAAAAATTTTTTTTTAGATCGAGGATGTACTAAAAAAATTTTGTTTGATCGAGGATGTACTAAAAAAATTTTTTTTGATCGAGGATGTACTAAAAAAATTTTTTTTAGATCGAGGATGTACTAAAAAAATTTTTTTTGATCGAGGATGTACTAAAAAAAATTTTTTCATATCAAGGATGTACTAAAAAAATTTTGTTTAGATCAAGGATGTACTAAAAAAATTTTTTTTGATCGAGGATGTACTAAAAAAATTTTTTTCATATCAAGGATGTACTAAAAAATTTTTTTTGATCGAGGATGTACTAAAAAAAATTTTTTCATATCAAGGATGTACTAAAAAAATTTTTTTTAGATCGAGGATGTACTAAAAAAATTTTTTTTGATCGAGGATGTACTAAAAAAATTTTTTTCATATCGAGGATGTACTAAAAAATTTTTTTTTAGATCGAGGATGTACTAAAAAAATTGTTTTAGATCGAGGATGTACTAAAAAAATGTTTTTCATATCAAGGATGTACTAAAAAAATTTTTTTTGATCGAGGATGTACTAAAAAAAATTTTTTCATATCAAGGATGTACTAAAAAATTTTTTTTTAGATCAAGGATGTACTAAAAAAATTTTTTTTGATCGAGGATGTACTAAAAAAAATTTTTTCATATCAAGGATGTACTAAAAAATTTTTTTTTAGATCGAGGATGTACTAAAAAAATTTTTTTCATATCAAGGATGTATTAAAAATTTTTTTTTTGATCGAGGATGTACTAAAAAAAATTTTTTCATATCAAGGATGTACTAAAAAAATTTTTTTTTAGATCAAGGATGTACTAAAAAAATTTTTTTTGATCGAGGATGTACTAAAAAAATTTTTTTCATATCAAGGATGTACTAAAAAAATTTTTTTTGATCGAGGATGTACTAAAAAAAATTTTTTCATATCAAGGATGTACTAAAAAAATTTTTTTTAGATCGAGGATGTACTAAAAAAATTTTTTTAGATCGAGGATGTACTAAACAAAATTTTTTCATACCAGGGATGTACTAAAAAATTTTTTTTAGATCGAGGATGTACTAAAAAAATTTTTTTTAGATCGAGGATGTACTAAAAAAATTTGTTTTGATCGAGGATGTACTAAAAAAATTTTTTTAGATCGAGGATGTACTACAAAAATTTTTTTTGATCGAGGATATACTAGAAAAAATTTTTTAGATCGAGGATGTACTAAAAAAATTTTTTTTAGATCGAGGATGTACTACAAAAAATTTTTTTCATATCATGGATGTACTAAAAAAATTTTTTTTAGATCGAGGATGTACTAAAAAAATTTTTTTAGATCGAGGATGTACTAAAAAAATTTTTTTTGATCGAGGATATACTAAAAAAAATTTTTTTAGATCGGGGATGTACTAAAAAAATTTTTTTCATATCAAGGATGTACTAAAAAAATTTTTTTTAGATCGAGGATGTACTTAAAAAGTTTTTTTTTGGATCGAGGATGTACTAAATAAATTTTTTTAGATCGAGGATGTACTAAAAAAATTTTTTCATATCAAGGATGTACTAAAAAAATTTTTTTTAGATCGAGGATGTACTAAAAAAATTTTTTTCATATCAAGGATGTACTAAAAAAATTTTTTTAGATCGAGGATGTACTAAAAAAAATTCTTTTTATTACAAGGATGTACTAAAAAAATTTTTTTAAATCGAGGATGTACTAAAAAATTTTTTTCATATCAAGGATGTACTAAAAAAAATTTTTTGATCGAGGATGTACTAACAACATTTTTTTTAGATCTAGGATGTACTAAAAAAATTTTTTTAGATCGAGGATGTACTAAAAAAATTTTTTTAGATCGAGGATGTACAAACAAAATTTTTTTAGATCGAGGATGTACTAAAAAAAATTTTTTAGATCGAGGATGTACTAAAAAAAATTTTTTCATATCAAGGATGTACTAAAAAAATTTATTTTAAATCGAGGATGTACTAAAAAAATTTTTTTCGATCGAGGATGTACTAAAAAATTTTTTTTTAGATCGAGGATGTACTAAAAAAATTTTTTTAGGTCGAGGATGTACTAAAAAAATTTTTTTAGATCGAGGATGTACTAAAAAAAATTTTTTCATATCAAGGATGTACTAAAAAAATTTTTTTTAGATCGAGGATGTACTAAAAAAATTTTTTTGATCGAGGATGTACTAAAAAAATTTTTTTCATATCAAGGATGTACTAAAAAAATTTTTTTTGATCGAGGATGTACTAAAAAAATTTTTTTTAGATCGAGGATGTACTAAAAAAATTTTTTTAGATCGAGGATGTACTAAAAAAATTTTTTTAGATCGAGGATGTACTAAAAAAATTTTTTTTAGATCAAGGATGTACTAAAAAAATTTTTTTTAGATCGAGGATGTACTAAAAAAATTTTTTTGATCGAGGATGTACTAAAAAAATTTTTTTCATATCAAGGATGTACTAAAAAAAATTTTTCATATCAAGGATATACTAAAAAATTTTTTTTTTAGATCGAGGATGTACTAAAAAAATTTTTTTAGATCGAGGATGTACTAAAAAAAATTTTTTTAGATCAAGGATGTACTAAAAAAATTTTTTTTAGATCGAGGATGTACTAAAAAAATTTTTTTTAGATCAAGGATGTACTAAAAAATTTTTTTTTAGATCGAGGATGTACTAAAAAAATTTTTTTTGATCGAGGATGTACTAAAAAAATTTGTTTTAGATCGAGGATGTACTAAAAAAATTTTTTTAGTTCGTGGATGTACTAAAAAAATTTTTTTTAGATCAAAGATGTACTAAAAAAATTTTTTTAGATCGAGGATGTACTAAAAAAATTTTTTTTGATCGAGGATGTACTAAAAAAATTTTTTTTACATCGAGGATGTACTAAAAAAATTTTTTTTGATCGAGGATGTACTAAAAAAATTTTTTCATATCAATGATGTACTAAAAAAATTTTTTTTAGATCGAGGATGTACTAAAAAATTTTTTTAGATCGAGGATGTACTAAAAAATTTTTTTTTAGATCGAGGATGTACTAAAAAAATTTTTTTAGATCGAGGATGTACTAAAAAATTTTTTTTTCGATCGAGGATGTACTAAAAAAATTTTTTTTAGATCAAGGATGTACTAAAAAAATTTTTTTTAGACCGAGGATGTACTAAAAAAATTTTTTTGATCGAGGATGTACTAAAAAAATTTTTTTCATATCAAGGATGTACTAAAAAAAATTTTTCATATCAAGGATATACTAAAAAATTTTTTTTTTAGATCGAGGATGTACTAAAAAAATTTTTTTAGATCGAGGATGTACTAAAAAAAATTTTTTTAGATCAAGGATGTACTAAAAAAATTTTTTTTAGATCGAGGATGTACTAAAAAAATTTTTTTTAGATCAAGGATGTACTAAAAAATTTTTTTTTAGATCGAGGATGTACTAAAAAAATTTTTTTTGATCGAGGATGTACTAAAAAAATTTGTTTTAGATCGAGGATGTACTAAAAAAATTTTTTTAGTTCGTGGATGTACTAAAAAAATTTTTTTTAGATCAAAGATGTACTAAAAAAATTTTTTTAGATCAAGGATGTACTAAAAAAATTTTTTTTGATCGAGGATGTACTAAAAAAATTTTTTTTACATCGAGGATGTACTAAAAAAATTTTTTTTGATCGAGGATGTACTAAAAAAATTTTTTCATATCAATGATGTACTAAAAAAATTTTTTTTAGATCGAGGATGTACTAAAAAATTTTTTTAGATCGAGGATGTACTAAAAAATTTTTTTTTAGATCGAGGATGTACTAAAAAAATTTTTTTAGATCGAGGATGTACTAAAAAATTTTTTTTTCGATCGAGGATGTACTAACAAAATTTTTTTTGATCGAGGATGTACTAAAAAAAATTGTTTTTAGATCAAGGATGTACTAAAAAAATTTTTTTTAGATCGTGGATGTACTAAAAAATTTTTTTAGATCGAGGATGTACTAAAAAAAATTTTTTTAGATCAAGGATGTACTAAAAAAATTTTTTTTAGATCGAGGATGTACTAAAAAAATTTTTTTAGATCGAGGATGTACTAAAAAAATTTTTTTTTTAGATCGAGGATGTACTAACAAAATTTTTTTTGATCGAGGATGTACTAAAAAAAATTGTTTTTAGATCAAGGATGTACTAAAAAAATTTTTTTTAGATCGAGGATGTACTAAAAAATTTTTTTAGATCGAGGATGTACTAAAAAAAATTTTTTTAGATCAAGGATGTACTAAAAAAATTTTTTTTGATCGAGGATGTACTAAAAAACTTTTTTTAGATCGAAGATGTACTAAAAAAACTTTTTTCAGATCAAGGATGTACTAAAAAAATTTTTTTTGATCGAGGATGTACTAAAAAAATTTTTTTTACATCGAGGATGTACTAAAAAAATTTTTTTTGATCGAGGATGTACTAAAAAAATTTTTTCATATCAATGATGTACTAAAAAAATTTTTTTTAGATCGAGGATGTACTAAAAAATTTTTTTAGATCGAGGATGTACTAAAAAATTTTTTTTTAGATCGAGGATGTACTAAAAAAATTTTTTTTAGATCGAGGATGTACTAAAAAATTTTTTTAGATCGAGGATGTACTAAAAAAATTTTTTTTTAGATCGAGGATGTACTAACAAAATTTTTTTTGATCGAGGATGTACTAAAAAAAATTGTTTTTAGATCAAGGATGTACTAAAAAAATTTTTTTTAGATCGTGGATGTACTAAAAAATTTTTTTAGATCGAGGATGTACTAAAAAAAATTTTTTTAGATCAAGGATGTACTAAAAAAATTTTTTTTGATCGAGGATGTACTAAAAAAATTTTTTTAGATCGAGGATGTACTAAAAAAATTTTTTTTTAGATCGAGGATGTACTAACAAAATTTTTTTTGATCGAGGATGTACTAAAAAAAATTGTTTTTAGATCAAGGATGTACTAAAAAAATTTTTTTTAGATCGAGGATGTACTAAAAAATTTTTTTAGATCGAGGATGTACTAAAAAAAATTTTTTTAGATCAAGGATGTACTAAAAAAATTTTTTTTGATCGAGGATGTACTAAAAAACTTATTTTAGATCGAAGATGTACTAAAAAAACTTTTTTCAGATCAAGGATGTACTAAAAAAATTTTTTTTGATCGAGGATGTACTAAAAAAATTTTTTTTACATCGAGGATGTACTAAAAAAATTTTTTTTGATCGAGGATGTACTAAAAAAATTTTTTCATATCAATGATGTACTAAAAAAATTTTTTTTAGATCGAGGATGTACTAAAAAATTTTTTTAGATCGAGGATGTACTAAAAAATTTTTTTTTAGATCGAGGATGTACTAAAAAAATTTTTTTTAGATCGAGGATGTACTAAAAAATTTTTTTAGATCGAGGATGTACTAAAAAAATTTTTTTTTAGATCGAGGATGTACTAACAAAATTTTTTTTGATCGAGGATGTACTAAAAAAAATTGTTTTTAGATCAAGGATGTACTAAAAAAATTTTTTTTAGATCGTGGATGTACTAAAAAATTTTTTTAGATCGAGGATGTACTAAAAAAAATTTTTTTAGATCAAGGATGTACTAAAAAAATTTTTTTTAGATCGAGGATGTACTAAAAAAATTTTTTTAGATCGAGGATGTACTAAAAAAATTTTTTTTTAGATCGAGGATGTACTAACAAAATTTTTTTTGATCGAGGATGTACTAAAAAAAATTGTTTTTAGATCAAGGATGTACTAAAAAAATTTTTTTTAGATCGAGGATGTACTAAAAAATTTTTTTAGATCGAGGATGTACTAAAAAAAATTTTTTTAGATCAAGGATGTACTAAAAAAATTTTTTTTGATCGAGGATGTACTAAAAAAATTTTTTTAGATCGAAGATGTACTAAAAAAACATTTTTCAGATCAAGGATGTACTAAAAAAATTTTTTTTGATCGAGGATGTACTAAAAAAATTTTTTTTACATCGAGGATGTACTAAAAAAATTTTTTTTGATCGAGGATGTACTAAAAAAATTTTTTCATATCAATGATGTACTAAAAAAATTTTTTTTAGATCGAGGATGTACTAAAAAATTTTTTTAGATCGAGGATGTACTAAAAAATTTTTTTTTAGATCGAGGATGTACTAAAAAAATTTTTTTAGATCGAGGATGTACTAAAAAATTTTTTTTTAGATCGAGGATGTACTAACAAAATTTTTTTTGATCGAGGATGTACTAAAAAAAATTGTTTTTAGATCAAGGATGTACTAAAAAAATTTTTTTTAGATCGAGGATGTACTAAAAAATTTTTTTAGATCGAGGATGTACTAAAAAAATTTTTTTTAGATCGAGGATGTACTAAAAAATTTTTTTAGATCGAGGATGTACTAAAAAAATTTTTTTAGATCGAGGATGTACTAGAAAATTTTTTTTTAAATCGAGGATGTACTAAAAAAATTTTTTTTAGATCGAGGATGTACTAAAAAAATTTTTTTTGATCGAGGATGTACTAAAAAAATTGTTTTTGATCGAGGTTGTACTAAAAAAATTTTTTTAGATCGAGGATGTACTAAAAAATTTTTTTTTAGATCGAGGATGTACTAACAAAATTTTTTTAGATCGAGGATGTACTAAAAAAATTTTTTTCATATCAATGATGTAGTAAAAAAATTTTTTTTAGATCGAGGATGTACTAAACAAATTTTTTTTGATCGAGGATGTACTAAAAAAATTTTTTTTAGATCGAGGATGTACTAAAAAAATTTTTTTCATATTAAGGATGTACTAAAAAAATTTTTTTAGATCGAGGATGTACTAAAAAAATTTTTTTTAGATCGAGGATGTACTAAAAAAATTTTTTTTGATCGAGGATGTACTAAAAAAATTGTTTTTGATCGAGGTTGTACTAAAAAAATTTTTTTAGATCGAGGATGTACTAAAAAATTTTTTTTTAGATCGAGGATGTACTAACAAAATTTTTTTAGATCGAGGATGTACTAAAAAAATTGTTTTTAGATCAAGGATGTACTAAAAAAATTTTTTTTAGATCGAGGATGTACTAAAAAATTTTTTTAGATCGAGGATGTACTAAAAAAATTTTTTTTAGATCGAGGATGTACTAAAAAAATTTTTTTAGATCGAGGATGTACTAAAAAAATTTTTTTCATATCAATGATGTAGTAAAAAAATTTTTTTTTAGATCGAGGATGTACTAAACAAATTTTTTTTGATCGAGGATGTACTAAAAAAATTTTTTTTAGATCGAGGATACACTAAAAAAATTTTTTTCATATTAAGGATGTACTAAAAAAATTTTTTTAGATCGAGGATGTACTAAAAAAATTTTTTTTAGATCGAGGATGTACTAAAAAAATTTTTTTTGATCGATGATGTACTAAAAAAATTTTGTTTAGATCGAGGATGTACTAAAAAAATTTTTTTAGATCGAGGACGTACTAAAAAAATTTTTTTCATATCAAGGATGTAGCAAAAAAATTTTTTTTAGATCGAGGATGTACTAAAAAAATTTTTTTAGATCGAGGATGTACTAGAAAATTTTTTTTTAAATCGAGGATGTACTAAAAAAATTTTTTATAGATCGAGGGTGTACTAAAAAAATTTTTTTTGATCGAGGATGTACTAAAAAAATTGTTTTTGATCGAGGTTGTACTAAAAAAATTTTTTTCATATCAATGATGTAGTAAAAACATTTTTTTTAGATCGAGGATGTACTAAACAAATTTTTTTTGATCGAGGATGTACTAAAAAAATTTTTTTTAGATCGAGGATGTACTAAAAAAAATTTTTTCATATCAAGGATGTACTAAAAAAATTTTTTTAGAGCGAGGATGTACTAAAAAAATTTTTTTTAGATCGAGGATGTACTAAAAAAATTTTTTTTGATCGATGATGTACTAAAAAAATTTTTTTTAGATCGAGGATGTACTAAAAAAATTTTTTTAGATCGAGGATGTACTAAAAAAATTTTTTTCATATCAAGGATGTAGTAAAAAAATTTTTTTTAGATCGAGGATGTACTAAAAAAATTTTTTTAGATCGAGGATGTACTAGAAAATTTTTTTTTAAATCGAGGATGTACTAAAAAAATTTTTTTTAGATCGAGGATGTACTAAAAAAATTTTTTTTGATCGAGGATGTACTAAAAAAATTGTTTTTGATCGAGGTTGTACTAAAAAAATTTTTTTCATATCAATGATGTTGTAAAAAAATTTTTTTTAGATCGAGGATGTACTAAACAAATTTTTTTTGATCGAGGATGTACTAAAAAAATTTTTTTAGATCGAGGATGTACTAAAAAAATTTTTTTCATATCAAGGATGTACTAAAAAAAATTTTTTTAGATCGAGGATGTACTAAAAAAATTTTTTTTAGATCGAGGATGTACTAAAAAAATTTTTTTTAGATCGAGGATGTACTAAAAAAATTTTTTTTAGATGGAGGATGTAATAAAAAAATTTTTTTTGATCGAGGATGTACTAAAAAAAATTTTTTAGATCGAGGATGTACTAAAAAATTTTTTTTAGATCGAGGATGTACTAAAAAAATTTGTTTTAGATCGAGGATGTACTAAAAAAATTTTTTTAGATCGAGGATGTACTAAAAAAATTTTTTTTAGATCGAGGATGTACTAAAAAAATTTTTTTTAGATCGAGGATGTACTAAAAAAATTTTTTTTAGATCGAGGATGTACTAAAAAAATTTTTTTTGATCGAGGATGTACTAAATAAATTTTTTTTAGATCGAGGATGTACTAAAAAAATTTTTTTCATATCAAGGATGTACTAAAAAAATTTTTTTTAGATCGAGGATGTACTAAAAAAATTTTTTTTGATCGAGGATGTACTAAAAAAATTTTTTTAGATCGAGGATGTACTAAAAAAATTTTTTAGATCGAGGATGTACTAAAAAAATTTTTTTAGATCGAGGATGTACTAAAAAAAATTTTTTCATATCAAGGATGTACTAAAAAAATTTTTTTTAGATCGAGGATGTACTAAAAAATTTTTTTAGATCGAGGATGTACTAAAAAATTTTTTTATATCAAGGATGTACTAAAAACATTTTTTTTAGATCGAGGATGTACTAAAAAAATTTTTTTTAGATCGAGGATGTACTAAAAAATTTTTTTTAGATCGAGGATGTACTAAAAACATTTTTTTTCGATCGAGGATGTACTAAAAAAATTTTTTTTAGATCGAGGATGTACTAAAAAAATTTTTTTAGATCGAGGATGTACTAAAAAAAATTTTTTCATATCAAGGATGTACTAAAAAAATTTTTTTTAGATCGAGGATGTACTAAAAAAATTTTTTTAGATCGAGGATGTACTAAAAAAATTTTTTTATATCAAGGATGTACTAAAAACAATTTTTTTAGATCGAGGATGTACTAAAAAAATTTTTTTAGATCGAGGATGTACTAAAAAATTTTTTTAGATCGAGGATGTACTAAAAAAATTTTTTTAGATCGAGGATGTACTAAAAAAATTTTTTTCATATCAAAGATGTACTAAAAAAATTTTTTTTAGATCGAGGATGTACTAAAAAAATTTTTTTTAGATCGAGGATGTACTATAAAAATTTTTTTTATATCAAGGATGTACTAAAAACATTTTTTTTAGATCGAGGATGTACTTAAAAAATTTTTTTTAGATCGAGGATGTACTCAAAAATTTTTTTTCATATCAAGGCTGTACTAAAAAAATTTTTTTAGATCGAGGATGTACTAAAAAAATTTTTTTAGATCGAGGATGTACTAAAAAAATTTTTTTTAGATCGTGGATGTACTAAAAAAATTTGTTTAGATCGAGGATGTACTAAAAAAATTTTTTTTAGGTCGAGGATGTACTAAAAAAATTTTTTCATATCAAGGATGTACTAAAAAAATTTTTTATAGATCGAGGATGTACTAAAAAAATTTTTTTAGATCGAGGATGTACTAAAAAAATTTTTTTTAGATCGAGGATGTACTAAAAAATTTTTTTAGATTGAGGATGTACTAAAAAAATTTTTTTAGATCGAGGATATACTAAAAAAATTTTTGTTAGATCGAGGATGTACTAAAAAAATTTTTTTAGATCGAGGATGTACTAAAAAAATTTTTTTAGATCGAGGATGTACTAAAAAATTTTTTTTTAAATCGAGGATGTACTAAAAAAATTTTTTTAGATCGAGGATGTACTAAAAAAATTTTTTTTAGGTCGAGGATGTACTAAAAAAATTTTTTCATATCAAGGATGTACTAAAAAAATTTTTTATAGATCGAGGATGTACTAAAAAAATTTTTTTAGATCGAGGATGTACTAAAAAAATTTTTTTTAGATCGAGGATGTACTAAAAAATTTTTTTAGATTGAGGATGTACTAAAAAAATTTTTTTAGATCGAGGATATACTAAAAAAATTTTTGTTAGATCGAGGATGTACTAAAAAATTTTTTTTAGATCGAGGATGTACTAAAAAATTTTTTTTAGATCGAGGATGTACTAAAAAAATTTTTTTTAGATCGAGGATGTACTCAAAAATTTTTTTTCATATCAAGGCTGTACTAAAAAATTTTTTTTAGATCGAGGATGTACTAAAAAAATTTTTTTAGGTCGAGGATGTACTAAAAAAATTTATTTTAGATCGAGGATGTACTAAAAAAATTTTTTTTAGAGCGAGGATGTACTAAAAAAATTTTTTTAGATCGTGGATGTACTAAAAAAATTTTTTTAGATCGAGGATGTACTAAAAAAATTTTTTTTAGATCGAGGATGTACTAAAAAATTTTTTTTAGATCGAGGATGTACTAAAAAAATTTTTTTTAGATCGAGGATGTACTCAAAAATTTTTTTTCATATCAAGGCTGTACTAAAAAATTTTTTTTAGATCGAGGATGTACTAAAAAAATTTTTTTAGATCGAGGATGTACTAAAAAAATTTATTTTAGATCGAGGATGTACTAAAAAAATTTTTTTTAGAACGAGGATGTACTAAAAAAATTTTTTTAGATCGTGGATGTACTAAAAAAATTTTTTTAGATCGAGGATGTACTAAAAAAATTTTTTTTAGATCGAGGATGTACTAAAAAAATTTTTTTAGATCGAGGATATACTAAAAAAATTTTTTTTAGATCGAGGATGTACTAAAAAATTTTTTTTAGATCGAGGATGTACTAAAAAATTTTTTTTGAGATCGAGGATGTACTAAAAAATTTTTTTTTAGATCGAGGATGTACTAAAAAAATTTTTTTAGATCGAGGATGTACTAAAAAAATTTTTTCATATCAAGGATGTACTAAAAAAATTTTTTTTAGATCGAGGATGTACTAAAAAAAATTTTTTTGATCGAGGATGTACTAAAAAAATTTTTTTTGATCGAGGATGTACTAAAAAAATTTTTTCATATCAAGGATGTACTAAAAAAATTTTTTTTAGATCGAGGATGTACTAATAAAATTTTTTTTGATCGAGGATGTACTAAAAAAAATTTTTCATATCAAGGATGTACTAAAAAAATTTTTTTTAGATCGAGGATGTACTAAAAAAATTTTTTCAGATCGAGGATGTACTAAAAAAAGTTTTTTCATATCAAGGATGTACTAAAAAAATTTTTTTTAGATCGAGGATGTACTAAAAAAATTTTTTTTGATCAAGCATGTACTAAAAAAATTTTTTTAGATCGAGGATGTACTAAAAAAATTTTTTCATATCAAGGATGTACTAAAAAAATTTTTTTTAGATCGAGGATGTACTAAAAAAATTTTTTTTGATCGAGGATGTACTAAAAAAAATTTTTTTTGATCAAGGATGTACTAAAAAAATTTTTTCAGATCGAGGATGTACTAAAAAAAGTTTTTTCATATCAAGGATGTACTAAAAAAATTTTTTTTAGATCGAGGATGTACTAAAAAATTTTTTTTTAGATCGAGGATGTACTAAAAAATTTTTTTTAGATCGGGGATGTACTAAAAAAATTTTTTTAGATCGAGGATGTACTAAAAAAATTTATTTTAGATCGAGGATGTACTAAAAAAATTTTTTTTAGAGCGAGGATGTACTAAAAAAATTTTTTTAGATCGTGGATGTACTAAAAAATTTTTTTAGATCGAGGATGTACTAAAAAAATTTTTTTTAGATCGAGGATGTACTAAAAAAATTTTTTTAGATCGAGGATGTACTAAAAAAATTTTTTTTAGATCGAGGATGTACTAAAAAATTTTTTTTAGATTGAGGATGTACTAAAAAAATTTTTTTAGATCGAGGATATACTAAAAAAATTTTTTTTAGATCGAGGATGTACTAAAAAATTTTTTTTAGATCGAGGATGTACTAAAAAAATTTTTTTCGATCGTGGATGTACTAAAAAAATTTTTTTCATATCAAGGATGTACTAAAAAAATTTGTTTAGATCGAGGATGTACTAAAAAAATTTTTTTTGATCGAGGATGTACTAAAAAAATTTTTTTCATATCAAGGATGTACTAAAAAAATTTTTTTTAGATCGAGGATGTACTAAAAAAATTTTTTTTGATCTAGGATGTACTAAAAAAATTTTTTTTAGATCGAGGATGTACTAAAAAAATTTTTTTTGATCTAGGATGTACTAAAAAAATTTTTTTTAGATCGAGGATGTACTAAAAAAATTTTTTTTTGATCTAGGATGTACTAAAAAATTTTTTTTTAGATCGAGGATGTACTAAAAAATTTTTTTTGATCGAGGATGTACTAAAAAAATTTTTTTTAGATCGAGGATGTACTAAAAAAATTTTTTTCATATCAAGGATGTACTAAAAAAATTTTTTTTAGATCGAGGATGTAGTAAAAAAATTTTTTTTAGATCGAGGATGTACTAAAAAAAATTTTTTAGATCGAGGATGTACTAGAAAAAATTTTTTCATATCAAGGATGTACTAAAAAATTTTTTTTTAGATCGAGGATGTACTAAAAAATTTTTTTTTGATCTAGGATGTACTAAAAAAATTTTTTATAGATCGAGGATGTACTAAAAAAATTTTTTTAGATCGAGGATGTACTAAAAAAATTTTTTTTGATCGAGGATGTACTAAAAAAATTTTTTTTAGATCGAGGATGTACTAAAAAAATTTTTTTCATATCAAGGATGTACTAAAAAAATTTTTTTTAGATCGAGGATGTAGTAAAAAAATTTTTTTTAGATCGAGGATGTACTAAAAAAAATTTTTTAGATCGAGGATGTACTAGAAAAAATTTTTTCATATCAAGGATGTAAAAACAAATTTTTTTTAGATCGAGGAAGTACTTAAAAAATTTTTTTTTGATCGAGGATGTACTAAAAAAATTTTTTTAGATCGAGGATGTACTAAAAAAATTTTTTTCATATCAAGGATGTACTAAAAAAATTTTTTTCATATCAAGGATGTACTAAAAAAATTTATTTTAGATCGAGGATGTACTAAAAAAATTTTTTTTGATCGAGGATGTACTAAAAAAATTTTTTTTGATCGAGGATGTACTAAAAAAATTTTTTTCATATCAAGGATGTACTAAAAAAATTTTTTTTAGATCGAGGATGTACTAAAAAAATTTTTTTTGATCGAGGATGTACTAAAAAATTTTTTTTTGATCGAGGATGTACTAAAAAAATTTTTTCATATCAAGGATGTACTAAAAAAATTTTTTTAGATCGAGGATGTACTAAAAAAATTTTTTTTGATCGAGGATGTACTAAAAAAATTTTTTTTAGATCGAGGATGTACTAAAAAAATTTTTTTCATATCAAGGATGTACTAAAAAAATTTTTTTTAGATCGAGGATGTAGTAAAAAAATTTTTTTTAGATCGAGGATGTACTAAAAAAAATTTTTTAGATCGAGGATGTACTAGAAAAAATTTTTTCATATCAAGGATGTAAAAACAAATTTTTTTTAGATCGAGGAAGTACTAAAAAATTTTTTTTTGATCGAGGATGTACTAAAAAAATTTTTTTAGATCGAGGATGTACTAAAAAAAAATTTTCATATCAAGGATGTACTAAAAAAATTTTTTTTAGATCGAGGATGTACTAAAAAAATTTTTTTGATCGAGGATGTACTAAAAAAATTTTTTCATATCAAGGATGTACTAAAAAAATTTTTTTTAGATCGAGGATGTACTAAAAAAATTTTTTTTGATCGAGGATGTACTAAAAAAATTTTTTTTAGATCGAGGATGTACTAAAAAAATTTTTTTTGATCGAGGATGTACTAAAAAAAATTTTTTCATATCAAGGATGTACTAAAAAAATTTTTTTAGATCAAGGATGTAGTAAAAAAATTTTTTTTTAGATCGAGGATGTACTAAAAAAATTTTTTTTGATCGACGATGTACTAAAAAAAATTTTTTTGATCGAGGATGTACTAAAAAAATTTTTTTTGATCGAGGATGTACTAAAAAATTTTTTTTCATATCAAGGATGTACTAAAAAAATTTTTTTTGATCGAGAATGTACTAAAAAAATTTTTTTCATATCAAGGATGTACTAAAAAAATTTTTTTTAGATCGAGGATGTACTAAAAAAATTTTTTTTGATCGAGGATGTACTAAAAAAATTTTTTTTGATCGAGGATGTACTAAAAAAATTTTTTTTGTTCGAGGATGTACTAAAAAAAATTTGTTCATATCAAGGATGTACTAAAAAAATTATTTTTAGATCAAGGATGTACTAAAAAAATTTTTTTTGATCGAGGATGTACTAAAAAAATTTTTTTCATATCAAGGATGTACTAAAAAAATTTTTTTTAGATCGAGGATGTACTAAAAAAATTTTTTTTGTTCGAGGATGTACTAAAAAAATTTTTTTTAGATCGAGGATGTACTAAAAAAATTTTTTTCATATCAAGGATGTACTAAAAAAATTTTTTTTAGATCGAGGATGTACCAAAAAATTTTTTTAGATCGAGGATGTACTAAAAAAATTTTTTTAGATCGAGGATGTACTAAAAAAAAATTTTTCATATCAAGGATGTAAAAACAAATTTTTTTTAGATCGAGGAAGTACTAAAAAAATTTTTTTTGATCGAGGATGTACTAAAAAAATTTTTTTAGATCGAGGATGTACTAAAAAAATTTTTTTTAGGTCGAGGATGTACTAAAAAAATTTTTTTAGATCGAGGATGTACTAATAAAATTTTTTTTAGGTCGAGGATGTACTAAAAAAATTTTTTTAGATCGAGGATGTACTAAAAAAATTTTTTTAGATCGAAGATGTACTAAACAAATTTTTTTAGATCGAGGATGTACTAAAAAAATTTTTTTAGATCGAGAATGTACTAAAAAAAATTTTTTTAGATCGAGGATGTACTAAAAAAAGTTTTTTTAGATCGAGGATGTACTAAAAAATTTTTTTTAGATCGAGGATGTACTAAAAAAATTTTTTTTAGTTCGAGGATGTACTAGAAAAATTTTTTTTAGATCGAGGATGTACTAAAAAAATTTTTTTTAGATCGAGGATGTACTAAAAAAATTTTTTTTGATCGAGGATGTACTAAAAAAATTTTTTTAGATCGAGGATGTACTAGAAAAACTTTTTTCAGATCAAGGATGTACTAAAAAAATTTTTTTTAGATCGAGGATGTACTAAAAAATTTTTTTAGATCGAGGATGTACTAAAAAAATTTTTTTTAGATCGAGGATGTACTAAAAAAATTTTTTTAGATCGAGGATGTACTAAAAAAATTTTTTTCATATCAATGATGTAGTAAAAAAATTTTTTTTAGATCGAGGATGTACTAAACAAATTTTTTTTGATCGAGGATGTACTAAAAAAATTTTTTTTAGATCGAGGATACACTAAAAAAATTTTTTTCATATTAAGGATGTACTAAAAAAATTTTTTTAGATCGAGGATGTACTAAAAAAATTTTTTTTAGATCGAGGATGTACTAAAAAAATTTTTTTTGATCGATGATGTACTAAAAAAATTTTGTTTAGATCGAGGATGTACTAAAAAAATTTTTTTAGATCGAGGACGTACTAAAAAAATTTTTTTCATATCAAGGATGTAGCAAAAAAATTTTTTTTAGATCGAGGATGTACTAAAAAAATTTTTTTAGATCGAGGATGTACTAGAAAATTTTTTTTTAAATCGAGGATGTACTAAAAAAATTTTTTATAGATCGAGGGTGTACTAAAAAAATTTTTTTTGATCGAGGATGTACTAAAAAAATTGTTTTTGATCGAGGTTGTACTAAAAAAATTTTTTTCATATCAATGATGTAGTAAAAACATTTTTTTTAGATCGAGGATGTACTAAACAAATTTTTTTTGATCGAGGATGTACTAAAAAAATTTTTTTTAGATCGAGGATGTACTAAAAAAAATTTTTTCATATCAAGGATGTACTAAAAAAATTTTTTTAGAGCGAGGATGTACTAAAAAAATTTTTTTTAGATCGAGGATGTACTAAAAAAATTTTTTTTGATCGATGATGTACTAAAAAAATTTTTTTTAGATCGAGGATGTACTAAAAAAATTTTTTTAGATCGAGGATGTACTAAAAAAATTTTTTTCATATCAAGGATGTAGTAAAAAAATTTTTTTTAGATCGAGGATGTACTAAAAAAATTTTTTTAGATCGAGGATGTACTAGAAAATTTTTTTTTAAATCGAGGATGTACTAAAAAAATTTTTTTTAGATCGAGGATGTACTAAAAAAATTTTTTTTGATCGAGGATGTACTAAAAAAATTGTTTTTGATCGAGGTTGTACTAAAAAAATTTTTTTCATATCAATGATGTTGTAAAAAAATTTTTTTTAGATCGAGGATGTACTAAACAAATTTTTTTTGATCGAGGATGTACTAAAAAAATTTTTTTAGATCGAGGATGTACTAAAAAAATTTTTTTCATATCAAGGATGTACTAAAAAAAATTTTTTTAGATCGAGGATGTACTAAAAAAATTTTTTTTAGATCGAGGATGTACTAAAAAAATTTTTTTTAGATCGAGGATGTACTAAAAAAATTTTTTTTAGATCGAGGATGTAATAAAAAAATTTTTTTTGATCGAGGATGTACTAAAAAAAATTTTTTAGATCGAGGATGTACTAAAAAATTTTTTTTAGATCGAGGATGTACTAAAAAAATTTGTTTTAGATCGAGGATGTACTAAAAAAATTTTTTTAGATCGAGGCTGTACTAAAAAAATTTTTTTTAGATCGAGGATGTACTAAAAAAATTTTTTTTAGATCGAGGATGTACTAAAAAAATTTTTTTTAGATCGAGGATGTACTAAAAAAATTTTTTTTGATCGAGGATGTACTAAATAAATTTTTTTTAGATCGAGGATGTACTAAAAAAATTTTTTTCATATCAAGGATGTACTAAAAAAATTTTTTTTAGATCGAGGATGTACTAAAAAAATTTTTTTTGATCGAGGATGTACTAAAAAAATTTTTTTAGATCGAGGATGTACTAAAAAAATTTTTTAGATCGAGGATGTACTAAAAAAATTTTTTTAGATCGAGGATGTACTAAAAAAAATTTTTTCATATCAAGGATGTACTAAAAAAATTTTTTTTAGATCGAGGATGTACTAAAAAATTTTTTTAGATCGAGGATGTACTAAAAAATTTTTTTATATCAAGGATGTACTAAAAACATTTTTTTTAGATCGAGGATGTACTAAAAAAATTTTTTTTAGATGGAGGATGTACTAAAAAATTTTTTTTAGATCGAGGATGTACTAAAAACATTTTTTTTCGATCGAGGATGTACTAAAAAAATTTTTTTTAGATCGAGGATGTACTAAAAAAATTTTTTTAGATCGAGGATGTACTAAAAAAAATTTTTTCATATCAAGGATGTACTAAAAAAATTTTTTTTAGATCGAGGATGTACTAAAAAAATTTTTTTAGATCGAGGATGTACTAAAAAAATTTTTTTATATCAAGGATGTACTAAAAACAATTTTTTTAGATCGAGGATGTACTAAAAAAATTTTTTTAGATCGAGGATGTACTAAAAAATTTTTTTAGATCGAGGATGTACTAAAAAAATTTTTTTAGATCGAGGATGTACTAAAAAAATTTTTTTCATATCAAAGATGTACTAAAAAAATTTTTTTTAGATCGAGGATGTACTAAAAAAATTTTTTTTAGATCGAGGATGTACTATAAAAATTTTTTTTATATCAAGGATGTACTAAAAACATTTTTTTTAGATCGAGGATGTACTTAAAAAATTTTTTTTAGATCGAGGATGTACTCAAAAATTTTTTTTCATATCAAGGCTGTACTAAAAAAATTTTTTTAGATCGAGGATGTACTAAAAAAATTTTTTTAGATCGAGGATGTACTAAAAAAATTTTTTTTAGATCGTGGATGTACTAAAAAAATTTGTTTAGATCGAGGATGTACTAAAAAAATTTTTTATAGATCGAGGATGTACTAAAAAAATTTTTTTAGATCGAGGATGTACTAAAAAAATTTTTTTTAGATCGAGGATGTACTAAAAAATTTTTTTAGATTGAGGATGTACTAAAAAAATTTTTTTAGATCGAGGATATACTAAAAAAATTTTTGTTAGATCGAGGATGTACTAAAAAATTTTTTTTAGATCGAGGATGTACTAAAAAATTTTTTTTAGATCGAGGATGTACTAAAAAAATTTTTTTTAGATCGAGGATGTACTCAAAAATTTTTTTTCATATCAAGGCTGTACTAAAAAATTTTTTTTAGATCGAGGATGTACTAAAAAAATTTTTTTAGGTCGAGGATGTACTAAAAAAATTTATTTTAGATCGAGGATGTACTAAAAAAATTTTTTTTAGAGCGAGGATGTACTAAAAAAATTTTTTTAGATCGTGGATGTACTAAAAAAATTTTTTTAGATCGAGGATGTACTAAAAAAATTTTTTTTAGATCGAGGATGTACTAAAAAATTTTTTTTAGATCGAGGATGTACTAAAAAAATTTTTTTTAGATCGAGGATGTACTCAAAAATTTTTTTTCATATCAAGGCTGTACTAAAAAATTTTTTTTAGATCGAGGATGTACTAAAAAAATTTTTTTAGATCGAGGATGTACTAAAAAAATTTATTTTAGATCGAGGATGTACTAAAAAAATTTTTTTTAGAACGAGGATGTACTAAAAAAATTTTTTTAGATCGTGGATGTACTAAAAAAATTTTTTTAGATCGAGGATGTACTAAAAAAATTTTTTTTAGATCGAGGATGTACTAAAAAAATTTTTTTAGATCGAGGATATACTAAAAAAATTTTTTTTAGATCGAGGATGTACTAAAAAATTTTTTTTAGATCGAGGATGTACTAAAAAATTTTTTTTGAGATCGAGGATGTACTAAAAAATTTTTTTTTAGATCGAGGATGTACTAAAAAAATTTTTTTAGATCGAGGATGTACTAAAAAAATTTTTTCATATCAAGGATGTACTAAAAAAATTTTTTTTAGATCGAGGATGTACTAAAAAAAATTTTTTTGATCGAGGATGTACTAAAAAAATTTTTTTTGATCGAGGATGTACTAAAAAAATTTTTTCATATCAAGGATGTACTAAAAAAATTTTTTTTAGATCGAGGATGTACTAATAAAATTTTTTTTGATCGAGGATGTACTAAAAAAAATTTTTCATATCAAGGATGTACTAAAAAAATTTTTTTTAGATCGAGGATGTACTAAAAAAATTTTTTCAGATCGAGGATGTACTAAAAAAAGTTTTTTCATATCAAGGATGTACTAAAAAAATTTTTTTTAGATCGAGGATGTACTAAAAAAATTTTTTTTGATCAAGCATGTACTAAAAAAATTTTTTTAGATCGAGGATGTACTAAAAAAATTTTTTCATATCAAGGATGTACTAAAAAAATTTTTTTTAGATCGAGGATGTACTAAAAAAATTTTTTTTGATCGAGGATGTACTAAAAAAAATTTTTTTTGATCAAGGATGTACTAAAAAAATTTTTTCAGATCGAGGATGTACTAAAAAAAGTTTTTTCATATCAAGGATGTACTAAAAAAATTTTTTTTAGATCGAGGATGTACTAAAAAATTTTTTTTTAGATCGAGGATGTACTAAAAAATTTTTTTTAGATCGGGGATGTACTAAAAAAATTTTTTTAGATCGAGGATGTACTAAAAAAATTTATTTTAGATCGAGGATGTACTAAAAAAATTTTTTTTAGAGCGAGGATGTACTAAAAAAATTTTTTTAGATCGTGGATGTACTAAAAAATTTTTTTAGATCGAGGATGTACTAAAAAAATTTTTTTTAGATCGAGGATGTACTAAAAAAATTTTTTTAGATCGAGGATGTACTAAAAAAATTTTTTTTAGATCGAGGATGTACTAAAAAATTTTTTTTAGATTGAGGATGTACTAAAAAAATTTTTTTAGATCGAGGATATACTAAAAAAATTTTTTTTAGATCGAGGATGTACTAAAAAATTTTTTTTAGATCGAGGATGTACTAAAAAAATTTTTTTCGATCGTGGATGTACTAAAAAAATTTTTTTCATATCAAGGATGTACTAAAAAAATTTGTTTAGATCGAGGATGTACTAAAAAAATTTTTTTTGATCGAGGATGTACTAAAAAAATTTTTTTCATATCAAGGATGTACTAAAAAAATTTTTTTTAGATCGAGGATGTACTAAAAAAATTTTTTTTGATCTAGGATGTACTAAAAAAATTTTTTTTAGATCGAGGATGTACTAAAAAAATTTTTTTTGATCTAGGATGTACTAAAAAAATTTTTTTTAGATCGAGGATGTACTAAAAAAATTTTTTTTTGATCTAGGATGTACTAAAAAATTTTTTTTTAGATCGAGGATGTACTAAAAAATTTTTTTTGATCGAGGATGTACTAAAAAAATTTTTTTTAGATCGAGGATGTACTAAAAAAATTTTTTTCATATCAAGGATGTACTAAAAAAATTTTTTTTAGATCGAGGATGTAGTAAAAAAATTTTTTTTAGATCGAGGATGTACTAAAAAAAATTTTTTAGATCGAGGATGTACTAGAAAAAATTTTTTCATATCAAGGATGTACTAAAAAATTTTTTTTTAGATCGAGGATGTACTAAAAAATTTTTTTTTGATCTAGGATGTACTAAAAAAATTTTTTATAGATCGAGGATGTACTAAAAAAATTTTTTTAGATCGAGGATGTACTAAAAAAATTTTTTTTGATCGAGGATGTACTAAAAAAATTTTTTTTAGATCGAGGATGTACTAAAAAAATTTTTTTCATATCAAGGATGTACTAAAAAAATTTTTTTTAGATCGAGGATGTAGTAAAAAAATTTTTTTTAGATCGAGGATGTACTAAAAAAAATTTTTTAGATCGAGGATGTACTAGAAAAAATTTTTTCATATCAAGGATGTAAAAACAAATTTTTTTTAGATCGAGGAAGTACTTAAAAAATTTTTTTTTGATCGAGGATGTACTAAAAAAATTTTTTTAGATCGAGGATGTACTAAAAAAATTTTTTTCATATCAAGGATGTACTAAAAAAATTTTTTTCATATCAAGGATGTACTAAAAAAATTTATTTTAGATCGAGGATGTACTAAAAAAATTTTTTTTGATCGAGGATGTACTAAAAAAATTTTTTTTGATCGAGGATGTACTAAAAAAATTTTTTTCATATCAAGGATGTACTAAAAAAATTTTTTTTAGATCGAGGATGTACTAAAAAAATTTTTTTTGATCGAGGATGTACTAAAAAATTTTTTTTTGATCGAGGATGTACTAAAAAAATTTTTTCATATCAAGGATGTACTAAAAAAATTTTTTTAGATCGAGGATGTACTAAAAAAATTTTTTTTGATCGAGGATGTACTAAAAAAATTTTTTTTAGATCGAGGATGTACTAAAAAAATTTTTTTCATATCAAGGATGTACTAAAAAAATTTTTTTTAGATCGAGGATGTAGTAAAAAAATTTTTTTTAGATCGAGGATGTACTAAAAAAAATTTTTTAGATCGAGGATGTACTAGAAAAAATTTTTTCATATCAAGGATGTAAAAACAAATTTTTTTTAGATCGAGGAAGTACTAAAAAATTTTTTTTTGATCGAGGATGTACTAAAAAAATTTTTTTAGATCGAGGATGTACTAAAAAAAAATTTTCATATCAAGGATGTACTAAAAAAATTTTTTTTAGATCGAGGATGTACTAAAAAAATTTTTTTGATCGAGGATGTACTAAAAAAATTTTTTCATATCAAGGATGTACTAAAAAAATTTTTTTTAGATCGAGGATGTACTAAAAAAATTTTTTTTGATCGAGGATGTACTAAAAAAATTTTTTTTAGATCGAGGATGTACTAAAAAAATTTTTTTTGATCGAGGATGTACTAAAAAAAATTTTTTCATATCAAGGATGTACTAAAAAAATTTTTTTAGATCAAGGATGTAGTATAAAAATTTTTTTTTAGATCGAGGATGTACTAAAAAAATTTTTTTTGATCGACGATGTACTAAAAAAAATTTTTTTGATCGAGGATGTACTAAAAAAATTTTTTTTGATCGAGGATGTACTAAAAAATTTTTTTTCATATCAAGGATGTACTAAAAAAATTTTTTTTGATCGAGAATGTACTAAAAAAATTTTTTTCATATCAAGGATGTACTAAAAAAATTTTTTTTAGATCGAGGATGTACTTAAAAAATTTTTTTTGATCGAGGATGTACTAAAAAAATTTTTTTTGATCGAGGATGTACTAAAAAAATTTTTTTTGTTCGAGGATGTACTAAAAAAAATTTGTTCATATCAAGGATGTACTAAAAAAATTATTTTTAGATCAAGGATGTACTAAAAAAATTTTTTTTGATCGAGGATGTACTAAAAAAATTTTTTTCATATCAAGGATGTACTAAAAAAATTTTTTTTAGATCGAGGATGTACTAAAAAAATTTTTTTTGTTCGAGGATGTACTAAAAAAATTTTTTTTAGATCGAGGATGTACTAAAAAAATTTTTTTCATATCAAGGATGTACTAAAAAAATTTTTTTTAGATCGAGGATGTACCAAAAAATTTTTTTAGATCGAGGATGTACTAAAAAAATTTTTTTAGATCGAGGATGTACTAAAAAAAAATTTTTCATATCAAGGATGTAAAAACAAATTTTTTTTAGATCGAGGAAGTACTAAAAAAATTTTTTTTGATCGAGGATGTACTAAAAAAATTTTTTTAGATCGAGGATGTACTAAAAAAATTTTTTTTAGGTCGAGGATGTACTAAAAAAATTTTTTTAGATCGAGGATGTACTAATAAAATTTTTTTTAGGTCGAGGATGTACTAAAAAAATTTTTTTAGATCGAGGATGTACTAAAAAAATTTTTTTAGATCGAAGATGTACTAAACAAATTTTTTTAGATCGAGGATGTACTAAAAAAATTTTTTTAGATCGAGAATGTACTAAAAAAAATTTTTTTAGATCGAGGATGTACTAAAAAAAGTTTTTTTAGATCGAGGATGTACTAAAAAATTTTTTTTAGATCGAGGATGTACTAAAAAAATTTTTTTTAGTTCGAGGATGTACTAGAAAAATTTTTTTTAGATCGAGGATGTACTAAAAAAATTTTTTTTAGATCGAGGATGTACTAAAAAAATTTTTTTTGATCGAGGATGTACTAAAAAAATTTTTTTAGATCGAGGATGTACAAAAAAAATTTTTTTTAGATCGAGGATGTACTAAAAAAATTTTTTTCATATCAAGGATGTACTAAAAAAATTTTTTTTGATCGAGGATGTACTAAAAAAATTTTTTTAGATCGAGGATGTACTAAAAACATTTTTTTTAGATCGAGGATGTACTAAAAAAATTTTTTTAGATCGAGGATGTACTAAAAAAATTTTTTTTAGTTCGAGGATGTACTAGAAAAATTTTTTTTAGATCGAGGATGTACTAAAAAAATTTTTTTTAGATCGAGGATGTACTAAAAAAATTTTTTTTGATCGAGGATGTACTAAAAAAATTTTTTTAGATCGAGGATGTACAAAAAAAATTTTTTTTAGATCGAGGATGTACTAAAAAAATTTTTTTCATATCAAGGATGTACTAAAAAAGTTTTTTTTGATCGAGGATGTACTAAAAAAAATTTTTTAGATCGAGGATGTACTAAAAACATTTTTTTTATGTCGAGGATGTACTAAAAAAATTTTTTTTGATCGAGGATGTACTAAAAAAATTTTTTTTACATCAAGGATGTACTAAAAAAATTTTTTTTATATCGAGGATGTACTAAAAAAATTTTTTTAGATCGAGGATGTACTAAATAAAATTTTTTTAGATCAAGGATGTACTAAAAAATTTTTTTTTAGATCGAGGATGTACTAAAAAAATTTTTTTTGATCGAGGATGTACTAAAAAAATTTTTTTAGATCGAGGATGTACTAAAAACATTTTTTTTAGATCAAGGATGTACTAAAAAAATTTTTTTAGATCGAGGATGGACTTAAAAAAATTTTTTTAGATCGAGGATGTACTAAAAAAATTTTTTTTAGATCGAGGATGTACTAAAAAAAGTTTTTTTAGATCGAGGATGTACTAAAAAATTTTTTTAGATCGAGAATGTACTAAAAAAAATTTTTTTAGATCGAGGATGTACTAAAAAAATTTTTTTAGATCGAGGATGTACTAAAAACATTTTTTTTAGATCGAGGATGTACTAAAAAAATTTTTTTTGATCGAGGATGTACTAAAAAATTTTTTTCATATCAAGGATGTACTAAAAAAATTTTTTTTGATCGAGGATGTACTAAAAAAATTTTTTTTACATCAAGGATGTACTAAAAAAATTTTTTTTATATCGAGGATGTACTAAAAAAATTTTTTTAGATCGAGGATGTACTAAATAAAATTTTTTTAGATCAAGGATGTACTAAAAAATTTTTTTTTAGATCGAGGATGTACTAAAAAAATTTTTTTTGATCGAGGATGTACTAAAAAAATTTTTTTAGATCGAGGATGTACTAAAAACATTTTTTTTAGATCAAGGATGTACTAAAAAAATTTTTTTAGATCGAGGATGGACTTAAAAAAATTTTTTTAGATCGAGGATGTACTAAAAAAATTTTTTTTAGATCGAGGATGTACTAAAAAAATTTTTTTTGATCGAGGATGTACTAAAAAAATTTTTTTAGATCGAGGATGTACAAAAAAAATTTTTTTTAGATCGAGGATGTACTAAAAAAATTTTTTTCATATCAAGGATGTACTAAAAAAATTTTCTGTAGATCGAGGATATACTAAAAAAATTTTTTTTAGAACGACTATGTACTAAAAAAATTTTTTTAGATCGAGGATGGACTAAAAAAATTTTTTTAGATCGATGATGTACTAAAAAAATTTTTTTAGATCGAGGATGTACTAAAAAAAATTTTTTCATATCAAGGATGTAAAAACAAATTTTTTTTAGATCGAGGAAGTACTAAAAAAATTTTTTTTGATCGAGGATGTACTAAAAAAATTTTTTTTAGATCGAGGATGTATTAAAAAAATTTTTTTTGATCTAGGATGTACTAAAAAAATTTTTTTAGATCGAGGATGGACTTAAAAAAATTTTTTTAGATCGAGGATGTACTAAAAAAATTTTTTTGATCGAGGATGTACTAAAAAAAATTTTTTTGATCGAGGATGTACTAAAAAAATTTTTTTTGATCGAGGATGTACTAAAAAAATTTTTTTCATATCAAGGATGTACTAAAAAAATTTTGTTTGATTGAGGATGTACTAAAATAATTTTTTTTAGATCGATGATGTACTAAAAAAATTTTTTTTGATCGAGGATGTACTAAAAAATTTTTTTTCATATCAAGGATGTACTAAAAAAAATTTTTTTTAGATCGAGGATGTACTAAAAAAATTTTTTTTAGATCGAGGATGTACTAAAAAATTTTTTTTAGATCGAGGATGTACTAAAAAAGTTTTTTTTAGATCGAGGATGTACTAAAAAAATTTTTTTTAGATCGAGGATGTACTAAAAAAAATTTTTTAGATCGAGGATGTACTAAAAAAATTTTTTTAGATCGAGGATGTACTAAAAAAATTTTTTTAGATCGAGGATGTACTAAAAAAATTTTTTTAGATCGAGGATGTACTAAAAAAATTTTTTTTGATCGAGGATGTACTAAAAAAATTTTTTTTAGATCGAGGATGTACTAAAAAAATTTTGTTAGATCGAGGATGTACTAACAAAATTTTTTTAGATCGAGGATGTACTAAAAAAATTTTTTTAGAACGAGGATGTACTAAAAAAAATTTTTCATATCAAGGATGTACTAAAAAAATTTTTTTTAGATCGAGGATGTACTAAAAAAATTTTTTTAGATCGAGGATGTACTAAAAAATTTTTTTCATATCAAGGATGTACTAAAAAATTTTTTTTTAGATCGAGGATGTACTAAAAAAATTTTTTTTGATCGAGGATGTACTAAAAAAATTTTTTTCATATCAAGGATGTACTAAAAAAATTTTGTTTGATTGAGGATGTACTAAAATAATTTTTTTTAGATCGATGATGTACTAAAAAAATTTTTTTTGATCGAGGATGTACTAAAAAATTTTTTTTCATATCAAGGATGTACTAAAAAAAATTTTTTTTAGATCGAGGATGTACTAAAAAAATTTTTTTTAGATCGAGGATGTACTAAAAAATTTTTTTTAGATCGAGGATGTACTAAAAAAAATTTTTTAGATCGAGGATGTACTAAAAAAAATTTTTTCATATCAAGGATGTACTAAAAAAATTTTTTTTGATCGAGGATGTACTAAAAAAATTTTTTTTAGATCGAGGATGTACTAAAAAAATTTTTTTAGATCGAGGATGTACTAAAAAAATTTTTTTAGATCGAGGATGTACTAAAAAAATTTTTTTTGATCGAGGATGTACTAAAAAAATTTTTTTTAGATCGAGGATGTACTAAAAAAATTTTGTTAGATCGAGGATGTACTAACAAAATTTTTTTAGATCGAGGATGTACTAAAAAAATTTTTTTAGAACGAGGATGTACTAAAAAAAATTTTTCATATCAAGGATGTACTAAAAAAATTTTTTTTAGATCGAGGATGTACTAAAAAAATTTTTTTAGATCGAGGATGTACTAAAAAATTTTTTTCATATCAAGGATGTACTAAAAAATTTTTTTTTAGATCGAGGATGTACTAAAAAAATTTTTTTTGATCGAGGATGTACTAAAAAAATTTTTTCCATATCAAGGATGTACTAAAAAAATTTTTTTTAGATCGAGGATATACTAAAAAAATTTTTTTTAGATCGAGGATGTACTAAACAAATTTTTTTTAGATCAAGGATGTACTAAACAAATTTTTTTTGATCGAGGATGTACTAAAAAAATTTTGTTAGATCGAGGATGTACTAACAAAATTTTTTTAGATCGAGGATGTACTAAAAAAATTTTTTTAGAACGAGGATGTACTAAAAAAAATTTTTCATATCAAGGATGTACTAAAAAAATTTTTTTTAGATCGAGGATGTACTAAAAAAATTTTTTTAGATCGAGGATGTACTAAAAAATTTTTTTTCATATCAAGGATGTACTAAAAAATTTTTTTTTAGATCGAGGATGTACTAAAAAAATTTTTTTTGATCGAGGATGTACTAAAAAAATTTTTTTCATATCAAGGATGTACTAAAAAAATTTTTTTAGATCGAGGATGTACTAAAAAAATTTTTTTTAAATCGAGGATGTACTAAAAAAATTTTTTTAGGTCGAGGATGTACAAAAAAAATTTTTTTTAGGTCGAGGATGTACTAAAAAATTTTTTTTAAATCGAGGATGTACTAAAAAAATTTTGTTAGATCGAGGATGTACTAAAAAAATTTTTTTAAATCGAGGATGTACTAAAAAAATTTTTTTTAAATCGAGGATGTACTAAAAAAATTTTTTTAGATCGAGGATGTACTAAAAAATTTTTTTTTAAATCGAGGATGTACTAAAAAATTTTTTTTAGATCGAGGATGTACTAAAAAAAATTTTTTTAGATCGAGGATGTACTAAAAAATTTTTTTTAAATCGAGGATGTACTAAAAAAAATTTTTTCATATCAAGGATGTACTAAAAAAATTTTTTTTAGATCGAGGATGTACTAAAAAAATTTTTTTAGATCGAGGATGTACTAAAAAAATTTTTTTTCAAATCGAGGATGTACTAAAAAAATTTTTTTAGATCGAGGATGTACTAAAAAAATTTTTTTTAGATCGAGGATGTACTAAAAAAATTTTTTTAGATCGAGGATGTACTAAAAAAATTTTTTTTAGGTCGAGGATGTACTAAAAAAATTTTTTTAGATCGAGGATGTACAAAAAAAATTTTTTTTAGGTCGAGGATGTACTAAAAAAATTTTTTTAGATCGAGGATGTACTAAAAAAATTTTTTTTAAATCGAGGATGTACTAAAAAAATTTTTTTTGATCGAGGATGTACTAAAAAAATTTTTTTAAATCGAGGATGTACTAAAAAAATTTTTTTTAAATCGAGGATGTACTAAAAAAATTTTTTTAGATCGAGGATGTACTAAAAAAATTGTTTTTAAATCGAGGATGTACTAAAAAAATTTTTTTAGATCGAGGATGTGCTAAAAAAATTTTTTTTAGATCGAGGATGTACTAAAAAATTTTTTTAGATCGAGGATGTACAAAAAAAATTTTTTTTATGTCGAGGATGTACTAAAAAAATTTTTTTTAGATCGAGGATGTACTAAAAAATTTTTTTTAGATCGAGGATGTACTAAAAAAATTTTTTTAAATCGAGGATGTACTAAAAAAATTTTTTTAAATCGAGGATGTACTAAAAAAATTTTTTTTAAATCGAGGATGTACTAAAAAAATTTTTTTTAAATCGAGGATGTACTAAAAAAATTTTTTTAGATCGAGGATGTACTAAAAAAATTTTTTTAAATCGAGGATGTACTAAAAAAATTTTTTTTAAATCGAGGATGTACTAAAAAAAATTTTTTAAATCGAGGATGTACTAAAAAAATTTTTTTTAGGTCGAGGATGTACTAAAAAAATTTTTTTAGATCGAGGATGTACTAAAAAAATTTTTTTAAATCGAGGATGTACTAAAAAAATTTTTTTTAAATCGAGGATGTACTAAAAAAATTTTTTTAGATCGAGGATGTACTAAAAAAATTTTTTTTAGGTCGAGGATGTACTAAAAAAATTTTTTTAGATCGAGGATGTACTAAAAAAATTTTTTTTAGGTCGAGGATGTACTAAAAAATTTTTTTAGATCGAGGATGTACTAAAAAAATTTTTTTAGATCGAGGATGTACTAAAAAAATTTTTTTAAATCGAGGATGTACTAAAAAAATTTTTTTTAAATCGAGGATGTACTAAAAAAATTTTTTTAGATCGAGGATGTACTAAAAAAATTTTTTTTAGATCGAGGATGTACTAAAAAAATTTTTTTAGATCGAGGATGTGCTAAAAAAATTTTTTTTAGATCGAGGATGTACTAAAAAATTTTTTTTAAATCGAGGATGTACTAAAAAAAATTTTTTCATATCAAGGATGTACTAAAAAAATTTTTTTTAGATCGAGGATGTACTAAAAAAATTTTTTTTAGGTCGAGGATGTACTAAAAAAATTTTTTTAGATCGAGGATGTACTAAAAAAATTTTTTTTAGGTCGAGGATGTACTAAAAAAATTTTTTTAGATCGAGGATGTACTAAAAAAATTTTTTTTAGATCGAGGATGTACTAAAAAAATTTTTTTAAATCGAGGATGTACTAAAAAAATTTTTTTTAAATCGAGGATGTACTAAAAAAATTTTTTTAGATCGAGGATGTACTAAAAAAATTTTTTTAAATCGAGGATGTACTAAAAAAAATTTTTTAAATCGAGGATGTACTAAAAAAATTTTTTTTAAATCGAGGATGTACTAAAAAAATTTTTTTTAAATCGAGGATGTACTAAAAAAATTTTTTTAGATCGAGGATGTACTAAAAAAATTTTTTTAAATCGAGGATGTACTAAAAAATTTTTTTTTAAATCGAGGATGTACTAAAAAAATTTTTTTAGATAGAGGATGTACTAAAAAAATTTTTTTTAGGTCGAGGATGTACTAAAAAAATTTTTTTAGATCGAGGATGTACTAAAAAAATTTTTTTAAATCGAGGATGTACTAAAAAAATTTTTTTTAAATCGAGGATGTACTAAAAAAATTTTTTTAGATCGAGGATGTACTAAAAAAATTTTTTTTAGGTCGAGGATGTACTAAAAAAATTTTTTTAGATCGAGGATGTACTAAAAAAATTTTTTTTAGGTCGAGGATGTACTAAAAAAATTTTTTTAGATCGAGGATGTACTAAAAAAATTTTTTTTAAATCGAGGATGTACTAAAAAAATTTTTTTTAGGTCGAGGATGTACTAAAAAAATTTCTTTAGATCGAGGATGTACTAAAAAAATTTTTTTTAGGTCGAGGATGTACTAAAAAAATTTTTTTAGATCGAGGATGTACTAAAAAAATTTTTTTTAAATCGAGGATGTACTAAAAAAATTTTTTTAGATCGAGGATGTACTAAAAAAATTTTTTTAAATCGAGGATGTACTAAAAAAATTTTTTTTAAATCGAGGATGTACTAAAAAAATTTTTTTAGATCGAGGATGTACTAAAAAAATTTTTTTTAAATCGAGGATGTACTAAAAAAATTTTTTTTAGGTCGAGGATGTACTAAAAAAATTTTTTTAGATCGAGGATGTACTAAAAAAATTTTTTTTAGGTCGAGGATGTACTAAAAAAATTTTTTTAGATCGAGGATGTACTAAAAAAATTTTTTTTAGGTCGAGGATGTACTAAAAAAATTTTTTTAGATCGAGGATGTACTAAAAAAATTTTTTTTAAATCGAGGATGTACTAAAAAAATTTTTTCATATCAAGGATGTACTAAAAAAATTTTTTTTAGATCGAGGATGTACTAAAAAAATTTTTTTAAATCGAGGATGTACTAAAAAAATTTTTTTAAATCGAGGATGTACTAAAAAAATTTTTTTTAAATCGAGGATGTACTAAAAAATTTTTTTTTAAATCGAGGATGTACTAAAAAAATTTTTTTACATCGAGGATGTACTAAAAAAATTTTTTTAAATCGAGGATGTACTAAAAAAATTTTTTTTAAATCGAGGATGTACTAAAAAAATTTTTTTAGATCGAGGATGTACAAAAAAAATTTTTTTTAGGTCGAGGATGTACTAAAAAAATTTTTTTAGATCGAGGATGTACTAAAAAAATTTTTTTAAATCGAGGATGTACTAAAAAAATTTTTTTTAAATCGAGGATGTACTAAAAAAATTTTTTTAGATCGAGGATGTACTAAAAAAATTTTTTTTAGGTCGAGGATGTACTAAAAAAATTTTTTTAGATCGAGGATGTACTAAAAAAATTTTTTTTAGGTCGAGGATGTACAAAAAAAATTTTTTGAGATCGAGGATGTACTAAAAAAATTTTTTTAGATCGAGGATGTACTAAAAAAATTTTTTTAAATCGAGGATGTACTAAAAAAATTTTTTTTAAATCGAGGATGTACTAAAAAAATTTTTTTAGATCGAGGATGTACTAAAAAAATTTTTTTTAGGTCGAGGATGTACTAAAAAAATTTTTTTAGATCGAGGATGTACTAAAAAAATTTTTTTTTAGGTCGAGGATGTACTAAAAAAATTTTTTTAGATCGAGGATGTACTAAAAAAATTTTTTTTAGATCGAGGATGTACTAAAAAAATTTTTTTAGATCGAGGATGTGCTAAAAAAATTTTTTTTAGATCGAGGATGTACTAAAAAATTTTTTTTAAATCGAGGATGTACTAAAAAAATTTTTTCATATCAAGGATGTACTAAAAAAATTTTTTTTAGATCGAGGATGTACTAAAAAAATTTTTTTAGATCGAGGATGTACTAAAAAAATTTTTTTTTAAATCGAGGATGTACTAAAAAAATTTTTTTAGATCGAGGATGTACTAAAAAAATTTTTTTTAGGTCGAGGATGTACTAAAAAAATTTTTTTAGATCGAGGATGTACTAAAAAAATTTTTTTTAGGTCGAGGATGTACTAAAAAAATTTTTTTAGATCGAGGATGTACTAAAAAAATTTTTTTTAAATCGAGGATGTACTAAAAAAATTTTTTTAGATCGAGGATGTACTAAAAAAATTTTTTTAAATCGAGGATGTACTAAAAAAATTTTTTTTAAATCGAGGATGTACTACAAAAATTTTTTTAGATCGAGGATGTACTAAAAAAATTTTTTTTGAATCGAGGATGTACTAAAAAAATTTTTATAGATCGAGGATGTACTAAAAAAATTTTTTTTAGATCGAGGATGTACTACAAAATTTTTTTTAAATCGAGGATGTACTAAAAAAATTTTTTTAGATCGAGGATGTACTAAAAAAATTTTTTTAAATCGAGGATGTACTAAAAAAATTTTTTTTAGATCGAGGATGTACTAAAAAAATTTTTTTAGATCGAGGATGTACTAAAAAAATTTTTTTTAAATCGAGGATGTACTAAAAAAATTTTTTTTAAATCGAGGATGTACTAAAAAAATTTTTTTAAATCGAGGATGTACTAAAAAAATTTTTTTAGATCGAGGATGTACTAAAAAAATTTTTTTTAGGTCGAGGATGTACTAAAAAAATTTTTTTAGATCGAGGATGTACTAAAAAAATTTTTTTTAGGTCGAGGATGTACTAAAAAAATTTTTTTAGATCGAGGATGTACTAAAAAAATTTTTTTTAAATCGAGGATGTACTAAAAAAATTTTTTTAGATCGAGGATGTACTAAAAAAATTTTTTTTAGATCGAGGATGTACTAAAAAAATTTTTTTAGATCGAGGATGTACTAAAAAAATTTTTTTTAGGTCGAGGATGTACTAAAAAATTTTTTTTTAGGTCGAGGATGTACTAAAAAAATTTTTTTAGATCGAGGATGTACTAAAAAAATTTTTTTTAGATCGAGGATGTACTAAAAAAATTTTTTTAAATCGAGGATGTACTAAAAAAATTTTTTTTAAATCGAGGATGTACTAAAAAAATTTTTTTAGATCGAGGATGTACTAAAAAAATTTTTTTAAATCGAGGATGTACTAAAAAAGATTTTTTAAATCGAGGATGTACTAAAAAAATTTTTTTTAAATCGAGGATGTACTAAAAAAATTTTTTTTAAATCGAGGATGTACTAAAAAAAATTTTTTAGATCGAGGATGTACTAAAAAAATTTTTTTAAATCGAGGATGTACTAAAAAAATTTTTTTTAAATCGAGGATGTACTAAAAAAATTTTTTTAGATAGAGGATGTACTAAAAAAATTTTTTTTAGGTCGAGGATGTACTAAAAAAATTTTTTTTAGATCGAGGATGTACTAAAAAATTTTTTTAAATCGAGGATGTACTAAAAAAATTTTTTTTAAATCGAGGATGTACTAAAAAAATTTTTTTAGATCGAGGATGTACTAAAAAAATTTTTTTTAGGTCGAGGATGTACTAAAAAAATTTTTTTAGATCGAGGATGTACTAAAAAAATTTTTTTAGATCGAGGATGTACTAAAAAAATTTTTTTAGATCGAGGATGTACTAAAAAAATTTTTATAGATCGAGGATGTACTAAAAAAATTTTTTTTAGATCGAGGATGTACTAAAAAAATTTTTTTTAGATCGAGGATGTACTAAAAAAATTTTTTTAGATCGAGGATGTACTAAAAAAATTTTTTTAGATCGAGGATGTACTAAAAAAATTTTTTTAGATCGAGGATGTACTAAAAAAATTTTTTTTAGATCGAGGATGTACTAAAAAAATTTTTTTAGATCGAGGATGTACTAAAAAAAATTTTTTCATATCAAGGATGTACTAAAAAATTTTTTTTAGATCGAGGATGTACTAAAAAAATTTTTTTTGATCGAGGATGTACTAAAAAAATTTTTTTAGATCGAGGATGTACTAAAAAATTTTTTTTAGATCGAGGATGTACTAAAAAAATTTTTTTAGATCGAGGATGTACTAAAAAAATTTTTTTCATATCAAGGATGTACTAAAAAAATTTTTTTAGATCGAGGATGTACTAAAAAAATTTTTTTCATATCAAGGATGTACTAAAAAAATTTTTTTTAGATCGAGGATGTACTAAAAAATTTTTTTCATATCAAGGATGTAGTAAAAAAATTTTTTTTAGATCGAGGATGTACTAAAAAAATTTTTTTAGATCGAGGATGTACTAAAAAAATTTTTTTCATATCAAGGATGTACTAAAAAAATTTTTTTAGATCGAGGATGTACTAAAAAAATTTTTTTCATATCAAGGATGTACTAAAAAATTTTTTTTAAATCGAGGATGTACTAAACAAATTTTTTTAGATCGAGGATGCATTAAAAAAATTTTTTTTTAGATCGAGGATGTACTAAAAATTTTTTTTTAAATCGAGGATGTACTAAAAAAATTTTTTTAGATCGAGGATGTACTAAAAAAATTTTTTTTTTATCGAGGATGTACTAAAATAATTTTTTTAGATCGAGGATGTACTAAAAAAATTTTTTTAGATCGAGGATGTACTAGAAAATTTTTTTTTAAATCGAGGATGTACTAAAAAAATTTTTTTTAGATCGAGGATGTACTAAAAAAATTTTTTTTAGATCGAGGATGTACTTAAAAATTTTTTTTAAATAGAGGATGTACTAAAAAAAATTTTTTCATATCAAGGATGTACTAAAAAAATTTTTTTTAGATCGAGGATGTACTAAAAAAATTTTTTTAGATCGAGGATGTACTAAAAAAATTTTTTTTAAATCGAGGATGTACTAAAAAAATTTTTTTAGATCGAGGATGTACTAAAAAAATTTTTTTTAGGTCGAGGATGTACTAAAAAAATTTTTTTAGATCGAGGATGTACTAAAAAAATTTTTTTTAGGTCGAGGATGTACTAAAAAAATTTTTTTAGATCGAGGATGTACTAAAAAAATTTTTTTTAGATCGAGGATGTACTAAAAAAATTTTTTTAAATCGAGGATGTACTAAAAAAATTTTTTTTAAATCGAGGATGTACTAAAAAAATTTTTTTAGATCGAGGATGTACTAAAAAAATTTTTTTTAGGTCGAGGATGTACTAAAAAAATTTTTTTAGATCGAGGATGTACTAAAAAAATTTTTTTAAATCGAGGATGTACTAAAAAAATTTTTTTAGATCGAGGATGTACTAAAAAAATTTTTTTTAGATCGAGGATGTACTAAAAAATTTTTTTTAAATCGAGGATGTACTAAAAAAATTTTTTCATATCAAGGATGTACTAAAAAAATTTTTTTTTAGATCGAGGATGTACTAAAAAAATTTTTTTACATCGAGGATGTACTAAAAAATTTTTTTTTAAATCGAGGATGTACTAAAAAAATTTTTTTAGATCGAGGATGTACTAAAAAAATTTTTTTAAATCGAGGATGTACTAAAAAAATTTTTTTAGATCGAGGATGTACTAAAAAAATTTTTTTAAATCGAGAATGTACTAAAAAAATTTTTTTTTAATCGAGGATGTACTAAAAAAATTTTTTTAAGATCGAGGATGTACTAAAAAAATTTTTTTTAAATCGAGGATGTACTAAAAAAATTTTTTTAGATCGAGGATGTACTAAAAAAATTTTTTTTAGATCGAGGATGTACTAAAAAATTTTTTTTAAATCGAGGATGTACTAAAAAAAATTTTTTCATATCAAGGATGTACTAAAAAAATTTTTTTTAGATCGAGGATGTACAAAAAAAATTTTTTTAGATCGAGGATGTACTAAAAAAATTTTTTTTAAATCGAGGATGTACTAAAAAAATTTTTTTAGATCGAGGATGTACAAAAAAAATTTTTTTTAGGTCGAGGATGTACTAAAAAAATTTTTTTAGATCGAGGATGTACTAAAAAAATTTTTTTTAAATCGAGGATGTACTAAAAAAATTTTTTTAGATCGAGGATGTACTAAAAAAATTTTTTTAAATCGAGGATGTACTAAAAAAATTTTTTTTAAATCGAGGATGTACTAAAAAAATTTTTTTAGATCGAGGATGTACTAAAAAAATTTTTTTTAAATCGAGGATGTACTAAAAAAATTTTTTTAGATCGAGGATGTACTAAAAAAATTTTTTTTAGATCGAGGATGTACTAAAAAATTTTTTTTAAATCGAGGATGTACTAAAAAAAATTTTTTCATATCAAGGATGTACTAAAAAAATTTTTTTTAGATCGAGGATGTACTAAAAAAATTTTTTTAGATCGAGGATGTACTAAAAAAATTTTTTTTAGATCGAGGATGTACTAAAAAAATTTTTTTAAATCGAGGATGTACTAAAAAAATTTTTTTTAAATCGAGGATGTACTAAAAAAATTTTTTTAGATCGAGGATGTACTAAAAAATTTTTTTTTAGATCGAGGATGTACTAAAAAATTTTTTTTAAATCGAGGATGTACTAAAAAAAATTTTTTCATATCAAGGATGTACTAAAAAAATTTTTTTTAGATCGAGGATGTACTAAAAAAATTTTTTTAGATCGAGGATGTACTAAAAAAATTTTTTTTTGATCGAGGATGTACTAAAAAATTTTTTTTGTTCGAGGATGTACTAAAAAAATTTTTTTTAGATCGAGGATGTACTAAAAAAATTTTTTTTGATCGAGGATGTACTAAAAAATTTTTTTTGTTCGAGGATGTACTAAAAAAATTTTTTTAGATCGAGGATGTACTAAAAAAATTTTTTTAGATCGAGGATGTACTAAAAAAATTTTTTTCATATCAAGGATGTACTAAAAAAATTTTTTTTAGATCGAGGATGTACTAAAAAAATTTTTTTTGTTCGAGAATGTACTAAAAAAATTTTTTTAGATCGAGGATGTACTAAAAAAAATTTTTTCATATCAAGGATGTACTAAAAAAATTTTTTTTAGATCGAGGATGTACTAAAAAAATTTTTTTTGATCGAGGATGTACTAAAAATTTTTGTTAGATCAAGGATGTACTAAAAAAATTTTTTTCATATCAAGGATGTACTAAAAAAATTTTTTTTGATCGAGGATGTACTAAAAAAATTTTTTTTAGATCGAGGATGTACTAAAAAATTTTTTTCATATCAAGGATGTACTAAAAAAATATTTTAAGATCGAGGATGTACTAAAAAAATTTTTTTTGATCGAGGATGTACAAAAAAAATTTTTTTTAGATCGAGGATGTACTAAAAAAATTTTTTTAGATCGAGGATGTACTAAAAAAATTTTTTTTAGATCGAGGATGTACTAAAAAAATTTTTTTTGATCGAGGATGTACTAAAAAAATTTTTTTACATCGAGGATGTACTAAAAAAAATTTTTTTACATCGAGGATGTACTAAAAAAATTTTTTTTATCGAGGATGTACTAAAAAAATTTTTTTCATATCAAGGATGTACTAAAAAAATTTTTTTTAGATCGAGGATGTACTAAAAAAAATTTTTTTGATCTAGGATGTACTAAAAAAAATTTTTTTAGATCGAGTATGTACTAAAAAATTTTTTTTAGATCGAGGATGTACTAAAAAATTTTTTTTTAGATCGAGGATGTACTAAAAAAATTTTTTTTGATCGAGGATGTACTAAAAAAATTTTTTTTAGATCAAGGATGTACTAAAAAAATTTTTTTTGATCGAGGATGTACTAAAAAAATTTTTTTAGATCGAGGATGTACTAAAAAAAATTTTTTCATATCAAGGATGTACTAAAAAAATTTTTTTTAGATCGAGGATGTACTAAAAAAATTTTTTTTGATCGAGGATGTACAAAAAAAATTTTTTTTAGATCGAGGATGTACTAAAAAAATTTTTTTAGATCGAGGATGTACTAAAAAAATTTTTTTTGATCGAGGATGTACTAAAAAAATTTTTTTCATATCAAGGATGTACTAAAAAAATTTTTTTTGATCGAGGATGTACTAAAAAAATTTTTTTTAGATCGAGGATGTACTAAAAAAAATTTTTTCATATCAAGGATGTACTAAAAAAATATTTTTAGATCGAGGATGTACTAAAAAAAATTTTTTATATCAAGGATGTATTAAAAAATTTTTTTTTAGATCGAGGATGTACTAAAAAAATTTTTTTCATATCAAGGATGTACTAAAAAAATATTTTTAGATCGAGGATGTACTAAAAAAATTTTTTTTGATCGAGGATGTACTAAAAAAATTTTTTTAGATCGAGGATGTACTAAAAAAATTTTTTCATATCAAGGATGTACTAAAAAAATTTTTTTTAGATCGAGGATGTACTAAAAAATTTTTTTAGATCGAGGATGTACTAAAAAAA